>NW_026900125.1:0-13519 GCF_033153095.1 Gastrolobium bilobum
ATTCTCTTAATATAGACACAAAAATTTAAGCATCCCCATTCCCCTCCAAACTCCTTCATAGGGAAGTCCGACCTTAATGAATAAGAGTAAAATGATTGTAGTTGCTTCTGCTCAATAGCTGAACCAACAATGAAAATTGTCTTCTAAGTTTTGACTTTTATCCTAATAATAACTTCAGTTTCTTCCACCTTTCACAGAAACAAAAGCCCCAATATCCATAAGCATGTCAAATATAAATTATGAACAATTCAGTCCCCACCCCGTCTCCTTCTCCTTCTCAAAGCCCCTATAAAGATCAAATTAAGTTCCCTACATAACCTTGACGATGGGATAAAGGACAATTGGGTGGGGTAATAGGCAAGGTGGAAAGAGAACTTCACCAAGCTGCTCCAAACAGCAGTGAAAAGTGAAAAATAATGACTTTAGTTAAAAATAAAATTTAAGGAATTTACTTGGAATAGACTGGGACATAATTCCAACCCTGTCAAATGACTATTCCCTATCAATGTGTAGAAACTATACATTCACCTTAAAACACAAAGGGAAAATCTCAATGCACAAGACTCCCCGATTTGCGAGGATAGGAGCAAGAGTCAATAGTACACAGCCTTATCCTTGCATTTTGATAAAGAGGTTGTTTTCCATACTCGAACCCGCGACCTTCAGATCCCAAGTAGCTATCTTACCGCTGCTCTAAGGTTCACCCTCATTCACCTTAAAACATATTAATAAATGAGAACATCCATTCAGCAGAATCCCTATATTCTATGTGAAATTATATTCTCATGTTGTATGAGATTCATCTCTTATGTTACACTCACATAAAAAGATGTGCTTTTCTTTTTCTTTTTTAAAAATTGGTGGGCCCAACTTTTCTCCTACTATATGAGAGAAGTAAAGCCCATATTCTATACACCAAAATGTTCAATACACTGTTCACCCTCCCCTCCACCACCAGAACTGTTTAAACAAGTATATCTTTCTCATCCTAGAATTGTAAGTCAGGAAAGCTCTGGCTTTGACAGGATCAGCATTTAAATATTCAAATGCATACATCTGTTTTCCCTCTTCCAACCCATCTATCTCCATCACAGCCTGAAATAGCTCTGCAGCATCAATTGTGCATTTGTTGTGCTCCATTGAATCAGCCAATCGTTGTATGCTTGATGCCACCGTCATCAATGCATCCTGAAGAGCATCTGAACTGCAAGGACGTTTGGGAAGTTGTCTCAGAGGTTGAACCGCAGGAGGCTCTGGTATCTGACCATACTCTGGAGGCACACTGTAAGACTCAGTTCCATCTGTCTCACTCATGTTTTCTGAACTGGGAGATGCAAATGAGGCTGATTCATCTTCACAGTTCTTCATGTCCACTTGATTTTTATCACCCTTCATCTTAGCCCAACGACCAGGAGCTTGATCATTCCCACAAACAACTTTAAGCTGATCATACATATCTATCTGCTTTCTGCGAAATCCTTTTGCATCAGGGTGTGTCTATCCAACAAATTAGAGAACACTAGAATAGCTATTTTGAATTAATGCATAACATTCATAAACTGGGAAAGATTAAAGATAGACTCACCGAAACATATCTCTTCCAAAGCTCATCACGATCACACTCGATCATCTTTGTATTTGGATTCCACCAGAAACCATCTTGACTTAGCACATCTTTTATTAATTTATACCTCTTCTTAAGTGTCTTCAGACGGTTGATAATTTTCAGATTATTCAAATTTAAGTTGAAACGAGTGTTTACAGCTACACAGACAGCAGCATATGCATTTTCACTGAAACATTTGTCAATTCTGTTTCCATTTTTTGCTTGAACAACCAGAGCTTCAATTAGGCATTTATCCATTGCAATTGACCACACAACATTTCTTCCTTTATTTTTCATATCCCTTCTGTGTACTTGCAGATCACAGTGCTCCATTTCTACACGCTGACAAAAAAATTGAAACAAACAGTTCAATATAATAATGCACACATCATAACATTTAAGTTGATTTTATTATCCCCATTTAATTAAACATAGTATGAACTATGAACCACTAAGTTACTAAAAGTTTTACAGAAGCAATGGGGAAGAAATGGTATGAATTCTGAAGTAATAAGAATCCAATACTTGTGAGTGCCTACGTGTCAAAATTCACATGCAGTACACCCAGAAAAGGTTACATCATAAAGGAACAATACTTTTAGGTTCCATCAATGAAATCTTGAACTTAAAAGAAAAGGAAATTAAGGGCTCATACTAATAATCGTCTCTATTAATATCATTAATATTACAGAAGCAACCTCAAAGAAAATATTTTCACCTAACAAAAAAATAGTATAATTGAAATCCCATGCTTATGCATTCTTTATCAATTGAATAGAAAATAGCATTCTGACATCAATGTACACGGTTCTGAGACCAGAGTTTTCTTTTAAAATGTTCATTGATTACCTACTGACAGAGCCAGTCAATAAAGGTACCACTCTCGGTTATCAAACTCATAGATCCTACCTAGGATACCTGTAAAGCACGAGATTGTATGTCATAACACCAAACCTACCAAGATTCTACCAATAACAAAGTTTTATTTACGAAAATGTTTTATTTAGAAAATGTATAAATATAAAATAACTCTGAATACCTTTAAAATCACAACTAGTCTAAGTCAAAAATACATAACAGAGATAAGTCTGTAAAAAGATATTAACCCTCTAATAAAACAAAGGTCATAAAAGATTTAAATTTAATATGATATGATTATGTACATGCTGTGAATAAATCCATATACTTTGAGTTAATCTCATGGACAAGTATAAACAAATTTATTTAAGAAAAATGGTACAGAGAAAATATTAATGTTATAATATTACATCCATTCCTATCCAACAATATATATATATATATATCATACCCACACCCATAATGCACCTAGTGGACATAAATGACACCTAAGCTCTTTTCTTCACACCAAGTCAGAGTCGCACACTTTATTCACTCCTAAATCCCCACAAGTAATGTTGACTGCTGATAAAGTTTTCTGTAACTGCAAGAGCCACAAAATCCTTCTATATATATATATATATAAGCTCAGCTTAAGCTTATGTTAGAGAGATATAACATAAAAACATTTTGGGTTAAATTGACCATTTACATTATATCAGAGCCTCTGTGACCAAATAATTACAAGTTTGAGGAATTTCTTAACACAAGTAGGTAGTTTGTGAATTGTCCACCTTTCAAATACAATAGACTCTTGTGTGAGGGGACATGTTAAAAAAATATAATATAAAACCATTAATATAACCTATACCAAATATCTTAAGCTTTGGGGTTGAATTGGAGTTTTACTGCTTAGATATCAGATCATTTTATTAATCAAGCCCGGTATAAAATCACAGAGAATTAACTAAGCTGACTCAAGTTGCATTCCTAACTGTGTTCCTTCAATTTCCTTCCTCTATTACCTGAATACTACAATTAAACCTATAGATTAGTTGTCTCAAATCTGCGTGCTAAATAAAACCATAAAAATGAAACAAAAATCTTTGATTAAATATTGAGATATTTAACAAAGTCTGACAAACACTAAGTTGAAAACAAAATGTTCATAGTTGGCATACATAATCATATTTCCCTAATATACTAGGACAACTGTTTGGTTAAAGTAGAGATAAACTAGTAGCTACAGGTTGAATAGGATCAAGCAAAAGAGCGCTTTGTATAATAGCTCCACTTCTTCGGAAGCCTAGTGTAAGTAATCAAATTGAATTGGCTAAACTCAAAAATTGAAGATTATAGAAAAAGAGAGATAAGAAAATAGTACCCGGCCGTGAATCGAGTTGCCATATTCTTAGCTTGCAGACTTGCCCTCTCAGCATTTCCTCATAAAGTTTCTCAAGCACGAATCCTTCAACATTGCATTCTGAACATATACCAGAACCTCCACAATCTTTGCATACTTTGTATTGAATCTTTAATTTCAAAAAAAAGTAATTAATTTAAACAAACAGTTTCACATTTAAGATAAGAATTCAAGTCTTCCTTCAGGCAATAGTGGCAATAATAGCATCAATGAATGATCTACGTTGTCTTAAAAAATCTAAATGCAGAAAACCAAGTTGGAGAATAATGAAAACTAAATGCAAAACAATTACCACGTTGTCAAGTGATATGAAAGATCAACAATGGTTTATTTTATTTTTCCAAGAGTTTTCTTCAATGAAACAAAATTAGTAATATCACATAAGCAATATGAACTTTGGTAATTTAATATATTACACTCAGCTATGATAACCATTGAGCATTTGAACCGAAGAAGCATACCAAATATTTTTATATTCTTGTTTGGAAAAGCAAGGTGTTCTTTTTAGTGCTGCTGAACTTGTTAGTACAATTAATTGTCTCATTAATACTAACAATATGGATGGGTTACTGACCTGTGATGACTCGGAAATTTTGGATTTCTTGACCAGAATAGTGGCTGCTGCGCCAACTGAGAGTTATAGCAACTGCCACTGAAGCAGCAACTACCAACATATTTTTTATATAATTTTTAACATTTCATTATTATATTAAATTTCATATTAATCTCATTAAATAATCTAAACTCATTTTTTTTTATTAATTAACAGTATATTTTATCTAATTATAAAGACTATTAAAGAAAAATATCAAAAAGTATTTTACTAATATTTTTCATGAGTGACATAATATTCACACAACACAGACAATATTCTTCACAGATCTAGGGGGAAAATATTACCGACTTTCTTACCCTTTTTCTTTTAATTTTATTTGATATGGATATAAGATATGGAAATAAGACATGGAAAAAAAAAATATTTTTCATGAATGAAAGAATTTTATGAAGCTTGTGATCAAATCAGAAGCTGACAAGTTTGTAATAAATTTATTTATTGTTCTCATGTCTAATCAGAACCTATTAATTGAAACTTATGCGTTACATGTACATTATTGACTCATTACATAGTTTTCTAATATGTAATAAAGACTTGAAAGTTTCAAATCCATGCCCTCGGGAATGCAAAGCCAACAATCAAGAGTCATTATACTAAGTACCAACATATATAACCAAACCTGACATTAAGAGAAGATAGCTATTATAGAAAAATATGAAGGTATTTTTGAAAAAGAAGTGCAAGACTTCAACCAAAATATCTTAACAAACCTTTACAAAAGTCAATATCCATGTCATGAATTCAGACAGAGACACAAAAAGAAGAGGCATACTAGCGCATAAAAAAGATTCAATAAATTATAAAAATAGAAAGATTAACCAGTGGAGCCGGTGCTCTTATATGCTTAACTAGCGCAGAGGCACACTGATTCTACCCAAGCTCATGTCAAATCCACCTACAAAAATAAAATATATGCTGCTGCTATATATGTTAGAATCACTTCCAAAAGGTACCTTCACACACACACAAACACATCTTCCCATCAAACTTAGAATCATCAACTTCCGACCCCATGATCTGCATAAGAAGGATATCATCAGCTATAAAAAAAATTTCAATTTCAAAAATCAAAAGGCTGACAATGAATTTCAGAACCGATGACAACCACAAAATTAAAAGATCATCACTAACATCATGAATCCAGAGGAAGAAAAATCAGATCAACCAGATTTTTGAAACTATTATATTCCCACTCCCAAAAAAGAGAAAGCAATTACATGAGTTTCCAGAAACATTCTTCATAACAAATCAGTCTATCTAGGAAACTATGACTCAACAGTTGTAGCTCTGCAATGCCCTATTGGCAGTACATTGACTATCGAATTGGACAGGAAACAAATCTTATGTGAAACCAGATGCAGAACTCAACAGTAAATAAAATAAACTACAAGCATCAACCCAATTCTTCCATCACTTCAAAGTTTAGAAAATGGTAGGGAATAGTATATTGACTAGACTCCTAACTGAATATTTTATGGGAGTTAATAGAAATCAGCCCCACCTGTCAAGTCAATTCAAAGGAAAGCAAAGAGCAATCAATCAGTCCATCAATAACATCTTATCAGATAAAGCATCTCACACGGTAAGAAGGCATATGCAAAAGAAGCAATTGATCTAACATCTTTATCGTAATAACAAAAGTGTGGAGAATGCCTTGAGGTATAGTTTTGGGAAGCTTGTTGTTTCTGTTGGCGACAAAGGTTTGTGTCAAAAATGTGGTCAATTTATGTGACACAGCGCTACAGGGGAGAAACAGAATCAGGTTGAATGGAAGCAATAACCAAAAGTCCATAACATTCTCATACATTGGCAGAATTACACAAGTTTGGAAGAATAGTGTTTGTAGCATTAGCAACAAGGATACAGTCACAAAAAATGCAAAGGAATGATTGAAAAGGAGTAAGGAAGGAAGAGAAGGAATCCATACTTGTATAGATGTCCATAGAGCAAGTGCAAGGGAAAGCCAATTGGAGAAAGGGAAGAGCAATCTGTGAATAGCCAAAGCAATCAAAACGAGAGGAACGAAGAATAAACATATTCCATGGAGATAATAAACATCTACTATTTAGTTCATACTCCAACTTACGAGACTTCAATTTTTTTTTAAATAACTAAAACTTTTAAAATTAAATCAAAAAAGGTGCTTGATCTACAAATAATGATACACGTAATTTTTTACCATTAAACGAAGATGTGCATTTTTTTTTTCCGAAACAATTTCACTAAATAATGTATTCTTGAAATATTTCACATCAGGGCCAAAAGAAGCTATGATATACTAGTTAAGCTCGCAAATTGTCTTTAAATAAGTCAAATTGGTAAAATATCAACCTATTGAATCTTCATTTTTCTTGTCCACCCTATTTAACATGCAGGTTATACATAAGGCAAGATAACACGTTAAATAGTACTAGTTAGGCCATATACTTAAACGGCGAGACTCTAAGCTATAAAAGAAAGTTAGGCCATATTGGTACAAAGGTTTTTTATCAATTTCTGAAGTTGGTAGAACATATATACGAACACAGTTAGTATTTTGAACAGTATACACATTCTTCATCAAGTCTTTATCATGCATAAAATTTAAGCAACAGAGATTGAAGTGCCAACATCTTTTGTGCCATAATGAATCCGTAAGGTGGTGTTTGGTTGAGGGGGTTTTTAAATAACCCCATGCAAATGATGTTGGGTTTCTTGGAAGCATACGTTTGGTTGAGGGAGAAATGGCTCAACAGCCAGGGAAGCAGGATGCATGCCATTTTCAGATTTGTGCCATTTAGCAAGGCATCCGCACTGTTTAAAAAGCAAAGTAGGAGGTGGTTTTTTGATGAAAACCGGCTAAATGACATGGGCCCACAACAAATCACCCCCAAAATACTCTCTGATATTATCTCAATTGTGTGGTCAGCAGCGAAGAGAAGTACACATAGAAACTGGCCGCAGTGTTGAACGTTTGCTTAGCTTCATTCTGTGGGTTGAAGAAGTGACATTGCATGGTGGTGGAGAACTGAGTCTTGCTTTGTCTGGTTGAAGGTAAGCAAACGTTAGCCTCAAAAAATCATGTTTGCTCAAGTTTCTCTGTTCCGTTTTAGGTGACATTCGGTCGGGTAAGTCTTCATTTTTTTAGATCATGAAGGATGTGGTTGTACAGCCATGATGGAACACCCTCCCGTTATGTGCAATTTCTGTTTGAAATTTATAAATGTCTTGTTTGGATTCCTTTTTGTGTTGGAGTTAAAAATAAAAGCTAAGTTATTCCTTTCTGTATTATTAACTTTTCAATTGGTTGGTTTCATTTTGATGATTGTTTTAATGGCTGCTTGTTGACCATAAACTATATTTTTTGTCATTTTGTTATTCGTACATTGTTTGTTTGGTTGGCTTTATGGGTGCTTCTTCATGGTTGCTTTGGGAATATTTTTACAACTATAAATAAGTTAGTTGACCCATTAAAAAGTCATATTCCATTCATCATCATTGTTGTTTAATTTTGAATCTATTTGATTGTGATTGTCTTCTTTTGAATTGCTAAGTTACTGAAATGAGTGAAATCTGACCTTTATGACATATTGTAAGTGAATGGGAAAATGTAATTTGGGGGCTGCTTTTTTAGTGTTTGGTGAAAGGTGTAATTCAGTAAGCATATGGACATAACTACGGACTAGGGAGCAATTTGATTAAAGCTATCTGTTTGACTTACCACTTCACAACCAGTTAGAAGGTTTTTTCATTCTGTTATAAAGAGATGGAGATGACTTTTTATATGATATATATATATATATATATATATATATATATGTATATATATATATATATTCTTATGCAACAAGTAGCTAGGTTCTGTATGCCTTAAATATTACAAGAGAAAATAGACAAAAAGTAAATGAAAATAACTTCTTGTGGATGGTAAGAGAAGGGTAACTGGTAAATAAATTTATCAATTCAAGAAGAGAAGAGTTACATAATTGGCTAATGCAATGCAATGATCATCAAAAGAAGTGTCTCATTGCTGGGCTGTTGAGTAATTCCCTATAGACTGATATGATTTCAATTATGATGCAGGGTGTATATAGCCATATCTGTTATGGCACTTTTTGGCGTGGATTGGTGTGGACTAGGGTTTGTGTTAATAGTTATAGGTAGGCCTAAAAAAGAACAGCAAATTGTGGAGACAGATTGCTCAACATGACTTTGAATATCTTTTTTTGGTCGTGGATCCATTGTCATGTATGCATTATGGATGCCTATTAGTGTCCTACTGTACTTTGCTTCTTTGAAGGGTTATGATGTTAACTACTTATGTCTATATGCTTCTGATGTAAAGCATTACAACTGGGTTGGAGTGTTTTGGAGGTCTGTGGAAATGAAAAACTTCTTCAAATGGTTGGACTCATGAGGACAGGATCTGCTAAAAGATAAATATCAAGGTTTGTACTTGACCGTCAACTGATATGTAAGCTAAGTGTACCAATAGGCTGCACAGAATAGCATTTTAAAGTTTTGTTTTAATAACTATTTTTGTAGGTGGTACCCCCTGTTATAATCTTATTACTGACAATCTGTGGGATCTGTCTGCATGCTATTTTTGTGCAGGTCAGAAGCTGGTATTGTAATGAAAAAAGAACCTCATGGCAGCAAACTGGTGTCTGAAGTCCATGATTCTGTTGTTTTGTCAAGCTGCTGTTTTGTCAATCCTCAATTCCATAATTGTAACAGAAGTATAACATGGACAAAAATGTCTATATTCGTGTATCTGTTACACTTGCAAATCATGTTACAGCCATTTCTTTGCTTCCATGTCACCATGTTTGGATACTAATCTCAATATAAAGCATTTTATGTCAGTGTCTTCTAATGTCTGTTGACAGCATCTGAACATGATTCACAAACTTTTAACATTATATAGTAGTGCAACTGCAGGTCATAGTTGTCAATTTTGACATTTTTAAAAACAGTTTTCGACTAAAAAGACAATGTCAATGAAAAGGAAATAAAAGTAAAATGAAAATTTGTGTCATTCAGAAGTGGACCTCATGTCTATTTTAATCATATTGACACTTTTTGTTTGAAATGCGTTGTCAATTACACACTTCTTCAAAGGACCAAATGAGATAACCGTTAACAGAAATTACCCAAGGAAATTAAAATGCAAATTCTTTAACCATAAATTGCTCAGCTTCCGTTGTTATTGGAGTCAACTTGCATCATTTGGGTTCTATCTAATTTATCAGTCTCTGTATGCAGATATTTGTAGACAGCATTGCCACAGGGTAATGATGCAGAAACATGTCTTCCAGTAATCATCTCAGCAAAGGACGACAACTACACAGCTAGTTGGCAAGTGTGTTTGGTTTAGTGTGTACAATGGCAATAGTAGGCGTTCCTGCCTTGTATTTGTATCAGTTAGTGACTATGGACCTTGCTTAATGCAGGCAGTTTTATTTGTTTCAAATTTTACAACTTGTACTTGGCTGCATCACAATGCTATTCCTTGAATATGTAACAGTCATGTATGCTATCATAGAGAAATCAGTTCTAGTTTTAATTGATGCCACTGTCATCTGCCTCCCTGGTTGTATGAAGCTTGAGTTAATGAACAGGTTATGAGGATGTTTTTAATTCGTTGTACAAATTGGAGTAGGACAAGATAGACATGACAGGCAGTTATCTAATTTGTGCCTCCTCAATTTTTTTCACGTATTTTATGATTTCTTACAGGACACAAATGAACACAATGGTTAACATTAAAAGCTGCTGGGAAAAAACTAAGTATAATGAACCGATTTCTGCCTCCTTATTTTATTTTATTTTTGTGAATAAAGACCAAAATGAGAAAAAGGGTTAAGGATCTCTGCAACAAATGGAACTCAATTTGAAATATCACAACAACTATTGCTTAACCAACCAGACAGGTACAAAATTAAAGCAAGTAATACAGCAATTTGGAACTGAATCCAATTCCCTAATATATTGAATAACTAGTGCATACAAGGTTTTATATGTAGCACAAATCAGAAAATGACAGTGACAAGAAATAAATGTCAATGCAGGAAAAATAAGCTAGTGTGGAACACATTTGAGAGGTTCCACTCTCTCCCTATCCCAAAAGGGCCCAATCAACTCTTGAAGGTTGCAACTAACATCCTTCCATGCTCAGCACCCCTTCTTGAAGGTTGCAACTCTTTTAGAAGGCAGTAGAGTGGGTATTCCAATAATTGTGGCTTCTAATTATCTGTTCTTCCTGGCAAGTTAGGAGCAATTGTAGAGTGTCGAGCACCTGAGTTGATGCCACCTTGGGAATTCTTGTTATCTTCAGATCCCTCCTTTCACTTCCATTGCTTGCCTGTCAAACACAACTCTTGAAAATCCTTAGTTAAAAAGGAACCTGAGATTTCTTTATCAATCATCCTATTAACTCATATAAGCAACAGATAACAAAAAGACTTGAACTATAAAACCATGGTTCAGACAAGTTTGAATGAAATTTGATATATAATTTGCAGTGAATCTCTTTAGACAAGTGAAATAGATCAAATTAATTTCAGGGCCTTGTTTGAAAAGCTTTCAACGTGATTTATATTGAGGAAATTCAAATATGGATAATCAGGTGATTTTAAATTTAACATATTCACTGGCGGTACAGATTTAAATGGATATCAGGAAATTGTAAGTATTAAAACATTTCAAAGATGTTTCATAATTAATTGATAATAGAAACCAGGGATTACGTCCCCATGTGTCAATATATTGGTAAGAAAAGCATATACTAGAATGAAAGGAGCAGAAAGAACCCATTACCATTGAGGATAATCACAGTGAAAAGTTCCATTTAGCTGTGCTTTAGCAGCATTCCATTCTTCTGAATATTTGAATGGTATGTGCGGTGCAGTATGATGTACCATGGTGAAAGTACTCATCTATGATTGTGAACAAAACAACAACTCTTAGATATAGGACTCTTTATTATAACTTCAAACTCATAGACACATGGCCAGAGTATTAATTATATCAATCATCCTATTAACTCGTATAAGCAACAGATAACAAATAAACTTGAACTATAAAACCATGGTTCACACAAGTTTGAATGAAATTTGATATATAATTTGAAGTGATTCTCTTTAGACAAGTGAAATAGATCAAATTAATTTCAGGGCCTTGTTTGAAAAGATTGATAACGTGATTTATATTGAGTGTGTAAGTCTGAATCTTTAGCTCAGCAAGTTATCTCAAGACATGAATTTTATGATCCTATTCTGAACTCAGAAGATTGGTTTCAAATGGATGATCCATTTAAGATTAATGCCAAAAATGCAAGAAAAAAGTTCACCTGGAAATCTTTGGAAATGATATCATCATGGAAAGCAACAAGGTTCTGGCACTTAAAGCAGCAGTATGCCCGTGATCCAATCAAAGAGATCACCATTGAAGAAGTCAGGAACCACCACATAATACCCAGCAGCTGCAACCTTGTCTGCATGCATTCAATACAATCAATTTTTTATATAAACCACAGGCTCCACAAAATACCAATTTTTTTATATCTTCAACTAGGCAAGAAATTATATTAATTATAAATTATTAGAAAGATATAATAAAAATATAAAATGATATAAGTTTGTTCTAAAAATGTTTTAAAATATGAAAGAAATTAATATTTTGAAGTAATTAATTACAAAACAAAATAGAACTAATACCAAAAATATCGGAGACAAAGAGAATGGCTCGATTGGAGTTGGGGGAGCCCGAGAGATAGGAATTAAGACCAGCGAATTTACGAACATGGCCGGATCCACTAGAGGGGTCCAGGGTTGGCGGGTTTGAACAGCATTCTGGACCAGCCATTTTTGTTTCTCTCTTGTTCTTAAGCCTAAACCAAAACCACAAAAGGAGGAATCAATAACTCAAAGCAGGGAATTTTTTTTACATACAAGGATTAACACGCTTTATGGTTGCTTATGGTGCCAGCCCGCAGGTCGAACCCTAATGTCCCCAAAATCTCTGCAATGTAGAACACTGCCTTAATGTCGAAGATTTTTTGTGCCTGTTGACTCAGAGTTCACACCACTGCCTCACCGTGCCGGAGTTATTGTTGGCGATATGAGAAACGACAGCCGGAGAGAGAGACAGCGATAAGGAAACCAAACATTTACGTTAGGGGGGAGTGAGATATGTTACGACACGCTCACTTTTAGGCAGTGGTTCCTTTAAAATAATTGTATCGGGTTGTTTTTTTCATTTCATCCTATTTTCCCATTTATATTTTATCTACAGCCAAACATAGATTTTAAAAAAGTTACATTTTTCCGGTTAAATTTTTTCCAACCAAACAATTATTTTTTACATTTTTCTACTTATCTCACTTTCCAACCATTTCCCTATATATAACATTTTCCTATTATTCATAAAATTTCTCCTCAACCAAATGCCCCCTAAGAGAATTTGGTAGAGCATGCTCAAATTTTGGTCTCTAGTGAAAATTTCTATCCTTAATGGCAAGGGTCATCAATAAAGAATAAAGAAATATATAAAATCTCTCAGATGTATATTTATCAATTTTTGAAGTTTGTAGAACATATATACGAACACAGTTAGTATTTTGAACAGTATACACATTCTTCATCAAGTCTTTATCATGCATAAAATTTAAGCAACAGAGATTGAAGTGCCAACATCTTTTGTGCCATAATGAATCAGTAAGAGAATTTGGTACAGCATGCTCAAATTTTGGTCTCTAGTGAAAATTTCTATCCTTAATGGCAAGGGTCATCAATAAAGAATAAAGAAATATATAAAATCTCTCAGATGTATATTTATCAATTTCTGAAGTTGGTAGAACATATATACGAACACAGTTAGTATTTTGAACAGTATACACATTCTTCATCAAGTCTATATCATGCATAAAATTTAAGCAACAGAGATTGAAGTGCCAACATCTTTTGTGCCATAATGAATCCGTAAGAGAATTTGGTAGAGCATGCTCAAATTTTGGTCTCTAGTGAAAATTTCTATCCTCAATGGCAAGGGTCATCAA
>NW_026900126.1:0-13757 GCF_033153095.1 Gastrolobium bilobum
TTGCTAATTTGCCAACCTTAGATCAGCACCTGTCAAATTAATAATGTTAGAAAATCATATATTTTGAAGAGAGGTCTAAAACTACATTAGTAATGCTTGATTTTCAATTTACTAGTCAACTGATGTAACTTTCCCATCATGACTTTTCCCCATCAGATACCGAAAAGGTTAAGAGTTAGGATAAATTGCTTTCTAATTAACTCAAGTGGCAATTACAATAACAATAGTATTACCCAACTCACAACATCCAATGATGCCCATATCCAGACGTGTACTCCCTATCATGCGTACTCATTATCAACTATTGCTCCTTAACCTCGGCTATGAAAATTTTCTAAAAATTGAAATCCAACAACAAATAACTATGAAGTCATGGACAGATCTGAAAATTTTATGCCAGCAAGTGATACTCTGTACAAAAAAAAGGAAGGTAAAGAATAACACTTAAAGAAACAACACATCTGAAGAGTTTTGAAAAAAGGAATTGTTCACACACACACACACACACACACACATATATATGCAAATTGTTCACAAGTAAGCTAAAAAAAAAGTAAAACTAAAATATTAATTTCCATCGCACCCATTCTTCAATTCCCACCACCCATCAAACGAAAAAAATAAATAAAGAAGATAGGCTTATTAATATCATGTGCAGTAAATGACATATATAAATTAAGCATATACCATTTCTTTGTAAATCAATCTTCGAATGTATCCATTGGATCAGCGGGCAAATGATATTTCAAAAGAAAATAATAACATTCAAAAGTTAGTTTATCATATAAACATCAATATAGTTTATATATCAGTCCAAAGTCATTCGTGTGTCAAATATGGAGGCAAATTGACTATAAGCAATAAGTAGTGAGAACCATATGTGGCCTAAACTACATTCCTCATGTTAGACCCCAATCCCCAATTCAAAACCTCAATCTAAAATTTAACAAAAAGTGAAATTAAAATGCAAGACCTAGAGAACTAATCAGTCAAAGGCATGCTTGAATCAGACAACCATCCATTCCAAAATTTCAACCCATAGGCCAACAATTAACACTACCTATGATTAAAATGCCGAAAATCCTAAAACAAGAAATCAAAATCAATATTTGATCTAAAAGCCCTAATTCAACAATTTTGCAATGAAAATTCTATAACCGATGGTGATTAGAATGAAAGGTAAGAGGAATTATCTTATCTTTCCCATGGATGGAGAAGTGTAATGTAGAAGTGTGACACCAAAATAATACTATATGGTGATGCGATGTATGAGTGGAAGAACGACAGTAGTATTAGCGGTGAAGGTTTCAGGTTATTTATAGAGGAAGTGAGGTTTTCGGTTGTTGAGGTTTTTTAGGTGAAGGAGATTTGGTCGATTAAATGAGGAATCAATGTTGATGGCGGTTGATGAAGGTAAGTGATATGGTGGACTGGTGTTTGACGGTGGTCTCATAGTCGAACTTTTGGGACGATTGAGAGTGATATAGATAGAGGGTGGTAGGCTTGACGAAGATGATGGTGGTCGAAGGGGGTGGGAGGAGAGAGAAAGGGTGTGAAGTATTGAGAAGAAAGAATTGAGTTCATTTTATCCTGCAAATCTTCGTCATTGGATGAAATTATAATTTAATGATATTAAGAGAGATATGAAAACATAGGCACATTAAGGATAGGTAGATAATATAATATGAGATATGTTATTCTGCCTACCCATTTTTTTCTTACTTTGTCTACCTTTTTCAACACTATTACAATCTCATCCAACGATGGAGATTCGCAGGATAAAATAAACACTTTTACCCTTTTTTCTCTTTTCCACTGCCTCTCACCCTTTTGCTCTCCTCCGCTCGCATGCACAAAGGCGTCCCTTTGACAACCCTTGCAAAAATTTCTTCTCGAGGATTAGTTCAAAAATTTCTTTCTTCTTGTAATGTTAGCTTTAGAATTTGGGGCGTAGTTGCTAGTTTAGTTTCATCGTACTGTTTCGGCCATACCGTAAATGCTTCTTTTTCCTCTTCCATTCTCTATTTCATTTTGTTCTTTTGGCATTGCTTGATTGTTGTCTCAATCAAGTATTGGGGGTGTTGCAATTACGACATCATCTCTGAACTAAATGTTTATTTTTATTTTTTTGGTAATTTCATGTCTGAATTGGGGTTTGGTCTGATGCCAATGTACTTTTGTTCACTTAAGGATTTGTTTAACCTACGGAGTAGTTCTTAGGTTGGTAAGTTTTACTCTGTTATTACTGTTTCTGATTGTTGAGAATACCCAATATTTGATTATCATAGGGTTTGTTTCCCTATTTTTCCATTTTGAATATGCAATGCAAAGATTGAAGATGAGGCTATTTGGTTACTCGTGTGTGTCACTTCAAATTATAGTGCTCCAATTTTATAATAAACAATTGGTAAAAATGTGATGATGACTGCTTTTGCAATAGTATTATAGTGCTCCAACTTTGAAGCCATATACACATATTATGATTGAACTATCAAAGAACTTATGCATGATGGTAGTTTAGACAACATTTAGTCATGTTGGATGAATTGACTGTAGTGTAAATGATTAGCGATTATGTAATACATTTATATTAGATCTTAGTTCCTTCCACAGTAGGTGTGTTTGAAGAGCTTCTGAATTTCAATACTCAAATGGCAACATATACTGTGTATTATTGAAAGAGGTCAATCAAGACTCAGCGAGAAGAATGCAATTGTTGAAAGAAAAGAATCAATTTTATTGATATGGTAATTGTTTTGATACAATCCTGGTATGATTACAACTGAGATAGATACATTGAACTAAAGGAAGATTACAAGTGAAAGAAGAAGAACAATTTAAGAGCTCTGTCATCATCTATTGAAAATATGCACATAATCAACTCGTCCTACTGGTTCTGTGGTTCACTAGTTGTTGAGCAATCAGTTATTGTGTATCAGAAATGATTCCATGAAGAAGATGGGCAAGTACATTATCACTTCTAACAGGAACAAACATGTTTACATGCATAGCCATGAGCAGAGGTATTCCCTTTCTTGCTAAATCAGGTTTCCTCTCACCTGTTTTGCTGACAATATCCTTGCTCTGATCAGAAAGGGGCAATTTGATCTGATGACATAAGAAATCAAACTACGCACCCTATTGAATCAGGCATTGTGGATTGGGGGCGAATCGAATACAAGAGTACGAAAAGAGAGATTACCACATTGAAGGCCCATTTCTTTTTGTCATGGATTTGAGAATCTTATCTGAAGCTAACGTTATAAGAAGAAGAAATTTTCTAACTGCTCCTCGAGAAGAAATTTTTGTAAGGGTTGTCAAAGGGACATCTTGCACGCGAGTGGAGGAGGGAGAAAGGCTGTTATTCAATCAGGATTTTAAGCAACAGAAAAACAATCTTGTTGGTATTCAAAAACCTGAAAATTTTAGTGGATTTTCTATTGGTGTGGATTCCATTAGACTTTTTAGTGAGAAGTATAAATAAGATGTCTCTCTCATAATCTCACCATAACCCATAGAATTTTTATGATATTTCTCTATTGCAATGCTTCTTCTTCCTTTGGGAGCTCTGTCAAAGCTAAAAAAATAAGAGATTTTTGAGCGATTTTCATCATAAAACAATCCAAAAACAACAACCCAACAAGATTCTAATCTAATCTATCTCAAAAATAGCTGATTTTTGAGCAATTTTTAAGAGCTTTTGTAAGTTTAAAAAATAATTTTTCAAACTGTGAGTCACGGTTTTTTTTTTTTGGTGAAGGTGTGAGTCACGGTTTTTCTTGGCACAAAAATGTGTAATTTTTGTATTAAAAACAATATAAAATAGTGGTAAAACAACATGGGAACAAAAGTTTCAAAAATAATTTTCGTTTTATATCAGTGAAACCAGATCAATTTAAAGAAAGATTGAAATTTTTATAATATAAACCCTATATTTCATAACAATATATTTATGAATGAAATTCCTTCACTATAGGAAATGATTTCAAATAATTCTTGTGTCAATAGATCACTAAAAAACTTGTTTTTCAAAAGCTCCAAAGCAATTTAAGGTTTTAATGTATTGATTGAAAATAATTTGAGAAAATTTCTAAACTTTCATGTAATAAAATCCAGAAATTCATTCAAAATTTTCTTAGAATACTCGATGAAGACATTCATATAATATATGGTTAGAAAACTCTCATCATGTAGAACAAAAATCTCAAGGTTTCCAAGATCAATAGCAAAAAATTCCAAACGAAATTTTATCATGAACTCTAAGTTCTACATGCAAATTTCGAATTATTTTAATAAAAAAATTGTGGGTCTTATAATCATATATGTATATCTCAGATACCAAATGAAGAAGACAATTTTCATTTGTTAATGCGTGGAGGGCTAATATAGATATGTGGAGAGCTGCTGCTTAGTAAGATATCGAGTTACTGAATGAGAAAATTATATTAGATTTTACTTTTTTTATTAATATCTGTGCATTTCTTTGTTATTTTTTTATTGACTCTTGTAATTTTGAATGTTTGTTAAAAATTCATATGGATTTATAAAATCTTATAAATCTATATTGTTCTTTCAAATCTTATAAATTCTATTAAAAAATTTTAAAATTCAATTTTATAAAATCTTGATCGTAAAAAAAGGTCTTTAAAGTCATTAAAATTCTATATAGTTTTTTAAAATCTATAAAAAAATTTATTTCGAAATAACCTTTTAAAGTTCTAATCCAATACACTCTTAAGAAGTAAGACCAATCTCAAAATATTTTACTAGTACCTAGATTAAAACTAGAGGGACATTGACCGTATACCACATTTAACCATTAAAAATACCTGAATGCCATAGATTTAATATATTTTTCTAAACTGCCACGACACTGAAGTTGCTAGGTAATGTAACAATGATATACGGACCACATGACGCATTTTCAGTGGCCACTGAAGCCTGGAAAACCTATGTGCCCAAAGTTGCTACATGGTGTAGCGACTTTAGGCTGGTTTTGACACGTGACACCTTCTTTTGGCCAAAGTCGCTACATGTTGTAGCGACTTTGGCCTAGTAGCAGCTTTTCCGATTTTCTTTTGGCCTGCTTTGAGACGTGGTAGCTATTGGACCAAAGTAGCTACACTATGTAGCTACTTTGGTCACCATTAATTCACACCTAGGGGTGTTAACGGGCTAAGCCGAGTCGAGTTTTGGTCTTAAAAGGCTAAGCCTGTATTTAAATGTGTCAGCCTGACCAAGCATGTTACTTGTTATGAATATAATTATCAGCCTGTGACCTGACTTATTTACAGGGAATAAAAGCCCGATTTAGCCTATTTGAAAAAAAACAAGACAACAAAAATTTATCCAAACAAAATATGTAATAAACAACACTAGTAATTCTATAAATATTTATAAATTCAATGTATATCCAAACAACATAATATAGAACAAAATTATTCAAAATTTATGTTTAACTAGTAAAATAGGGTGAAATGAATTGAGGAGAGAAAGAAGAAATTACAAGTAGTATAAAAATATAAAATAAAAATAAAAATTAATATACTAAGCCAGCCTGAGAGGCTCTGAGGCCGAGCTTTTTGAAAATAATAGGAAATTAAAACAAAAACACAACAAAAAGAAACTAGGCACAAACCCTAGACCAGTGAACACCTATAGTGTCACCATACAGACTATCAATACAACCTGACGGTGGACAATCAAATTCCTGGATTACCCAAGAGAAACCATAAGAGTAAGAGGCTAGAAAGTCCGCTACTCTATTTCCTTCACGGTGAATGTGAGACATATAAATCTGCCAATCTCGCTGCATCAAATTTCGAATACGATTCACCAAATTAGCCGCAGGGTAATCATGGTGGCACCCATTTGTAATGAGCTGTTGAGCTGAAAGAGAATCTCCTTCGAGCCAAACTTGCCTAAAACCTCTATCCCAAGCTAGCTCCAAACCAACCAAGCAAGCCCATAACTCAGCATGCAAAACTGTACCTGAGCCTAAATTTTTACAGAATCCGACGATCCAAGTTCCTGAGGCATCGCGAAAAACTCCTCCACACCCAGTCCTAGTACCATTAGCATCACATGCACCATCAACATTAAGCTTAACCCAATCCACAAGAGGACAACACCAAGCAACCAATCTCTCTATTCGATTCCTTGGTTGATTGCCCGCTCCAAAAACAGGGTTAGCTGCAAGAGCGACACTATCTCTGAAACCAATTGCTGAACGGATAAGTGAATAAGCATTCTGGCGATCACCTTCAAAAACCCAAGAATTCCTACATTTCCAAATTTTCCAGGCTAAGATTCCAAATAAAAGAGGCCAGTCTGACCCCATCCCCCAATCCTTTGAGCTGTCTAAATTAGAAATGATCCAATTGTGCAGGTTGAGGTTGAAAAATTCACGCTGATTTATATGAGGCATTATCATGCACCATACTTCCTTTGATTGTGGACAGTCGCGAATAGTATGAAGGATAGTTTCACTAGACTGATTACATCTAGGACACAGATCTGAAAGAGCCATATGGCGGTGGAGTCTACAAACATTAGTCATCAGCTTCTCCCCTGCCATTAACCAAAGAAAAAAGCGAATTCTTTCTGGCCCCTGCCATCTCCAAAGACTTTCCCAAGGAAACTGTTGGATTGTAGTATCTTTGATGGCTAATATTGCATATGCTGACTTAACGGTAAACTTGCCATCTGTCGTTCCATTCCAAATTAAATGATCCTGGCCATCTTGACTAGAAGGAGGAAGAAAATTCATAAATCGATGCAGCACAGAATCTGGAAGCAATTGTCGAAGAGAATTCCATTTCCATTGCCCCAATTCATCCACGTAGTCCACCACCTTCTGAAGAGTATCACTAATAGAAAACTGAGAACCTGCATATGAGATCAAAGGACCACAATCGGGCAGCCAGCTATCAAGCCAGAACATAGTGGACTGACCATTGCCTAACTGCACCCGACTATGATCCATTATAATATTCCAATGACGCGTAATTCCCTTCCAAAGCTGGGAGCTGTTGTTTGGAGCATGAATAATTGGTGTCATGCCTGCCTCCACATTGTACTTAGCACGTAAGAACTTTGACCACAAGGCATCTGGATGAGCTACGAGGTTGAACCCAACCTTCATGATAAATGCTGAGTTCATTTCCCTCATACTCCGCAGTCCAAGGCCTCCATTTTTTTTATCCATGCAAATCTGCTTCCAGGCCACAAGATGAGAACGTCTAGAGTGTGGAGATGAACCCCAAACAAAATTTCGAATCTTCCTATCAATCTCTTCACAGGTGACTTGCGGTAATGAACACACCTACATTGGATATGATGGGATTGCTAATAACACTGCTTTAGATAATGTAACACGACCTGCTAGAGATAGACTGGCATGATTCCAAGCAGCAATTCTAGAATTCATTCGATCCAAAACATAAGAGAAAGATGACCGACCCACTCGCTTATGATGCAAAGGAATTCCCAAGTATCTTCCAAGATCCGCAGTCAAAGAAAAACCAAGAAGCCCACTAAGATAGTTTGCTTGAGTATGACCCACATTCTGAGAAAAGAAAACTCTAGTCTTACTATGATTGACTTTTTGACCAGATGAATCACAAAATATATGTAAGACCTGTTGAATTATTAACACTTGCTCCTGAGAAGCTTCTGCAAACAAAAGGAGATCGTCAGCAAAAAATAAGTGGGAAATTTGTGGAGCTCCCCTTTTAATCCTCACTGGCTTCCACCTCCTGTGATCCACTGCCTGAGAAATGAGATGGGCTAGTCTTTCCATGCAGAGGACAAAAAGATAAGGAGAAAGAGGATCTCCTTGTCTTAAGCCTCTAGTTGGCCGAAATTCTTTGGTACAAGCCCCATTCCAAAGAACATTCATAGTGCAAGATGAAACACACAACATAATTAGTCTTATCAAATTTTCAGGAAGCCCTACATCATATAGGGTATCCTGAAGGAAATTCCAACTGATCCTATCGTATGCTTTCTCAAGATCAACCTTGATCGCCATCCAACCTTTAGATCCTCTCTTTTTCCTCATTGAATGGATTAGCTCTTGAGCAATTATGACATTATCTGTACCTTGTCTACCTCTGATAAAACTGCACTGATTAGGCATCACCAGCTTGTCCATCTGCAATTTTAAACGGTTAGCAACAATTTTTGTTACCGTTTTATAAATAACATTACACAAGCTAATCGGACGAAAATCCTTGAAAGTATGAGGATTCTCAAGTTTAGGAATCAAGCAAAGAAGAGTCTGATTCACTTCTTCTATACGACTAGGATCATTGAAGACTCCCTTAATGAAATTACAAACAGAGCTCTCCACTACATCCCATTGGCTTTGAAAAAATATGCTATGAAGACCATCAACACTGGGCGCTTTAAAAGGCCCCATTGAGAACACTACTCCTTTAATCTCTTGACTACTAGGGCAGCTCTCAAAAGCCATCATAACTCTCCTTTCCATTTCTGGGAATTTGTTCCTAATGGGAAAATTAGGCCGGAGAGGAATATCTTCCTTATATAAATTATCATAGTATTCCACTGCCATACTCATGAGAAGAGAAGGGTCAGCAATCCAATCCCCGACATCATTTTGAAGGGCATCAATCCTATTCCTCCTACGCCTGGCAACTGTTGCTGAATGAAAGAATTTAGTATTACGGTCACCAAACCGAATCCAGTCAGTTCTAGATCTTTGGTACCATGTAATCTCTTGTCTATGATAAATAGTATTTAACTGTTGCCAGATCTCTTTCTGCAGCCTCTCCAGAGAATGACAAGGATGTTGACTTAAGCTATAATCAATTCCACGGAGGCGAGAATGAAGATTATTTTTTAACTTCTCCTCCTCCTTGTAACAATCCTTATGCCAGGATGTGGCTTTCTCTCGAAAGTTTTCACTAGATGCTTTCCAATTGTGACCACCTGCCCAGCACCTCTTCACTAGATCAGAGAAAGAATTATGAGTCAACCAAGCCGCTAGAAAACGAAAAGGACGAGCCCCTCCATTACTAAAATTTGGTTGTCCATCCCAAAGAAGGATTGGACGATGATCAGAGTTATAAAAAGGAAGGTGAGAGATAACTCTGTTCGAAAATGACATGTTCCAGCTTTGATTTACACAAGCACGATCAAGTCTCTCCAAAAGATTACCTCTTCTCCAAGTAAAACTCGGACCTTGGTGCCCCAGATCACTAAGATGACAAGACATAAGACAATCTTGAAAATCCTGCATGCTCCTCCAATTGTGAACTGAACTCCCCCTCTTCTCCTTCGAGTGAATGTAAGTATTAAAATCACCCATAATGCACCATTCATTATTATTTTGCGGCTGAATATTCTCCAAAGCATCCCATAGAGCATGACGCTCTTGACGCCGAGGACTAGCATAAACAAAGGTGAAAAATTCCTGCTTATGATAATTAAGCCAGCTTATCTTTGAATGAATAAATTGATGATCAGTATGCAGAACTTGGATATTCACTTCTGATGAATTCCAAAGAATCCATATGCCTCCTGAAAAACCAATCGGGTCAGAAATAAAAAAATTTGAGAACCCTAGGCTTTTAGCCACCTGCTTTGAATTGGAACATAAGGCCTTTTTATTAAATGAGCTTTTATACAAGTCTAAGCCTGGTTCCAACAACCGATTTTAGACATGTAAGCTCAGATATTCAAGAGTCGAGCCACAGGCCTCTGGTTCATTTACCACCACTATTCACACCCATTTCCCACCCATTTCGCTTGCTTAGGTAGCGACTTTAGTCTAGTGACATAAAAAAGTTTTCAGATGGCTTATGTCGTTACATTATTTAGTGACTATGGCCAAATAACTGACACATGTCATATTCATACCAAAGTTGCTACATGGTGTAGCCAATCTTTTGAAGTCATTGAAAATGAGTCACATTTCCCGTTCATAGTCACTACATTATTCAACGACTTCAATAGTTTGAAAAAATATTTAGAATACGTGATATTTAAATATATTTTATGATTAAAGATGGCAATACGGTAAATGTCGCTAAAACCAGATCCACTTATACCTCAGAGTATCTTATAGTATAAACTAGTTGATTACCCGTGCGATGCACGGAGAAAAAAAAATCGGTTTGTTTGTCCCGTAAACGAATTAATACAATATATAAACAATATTTGGAAAAGAAAAAATTATTGAAGGGAATTATATAGTTTAGGCAGATGAATAATTCAGAATTACAATGAAAAACCTTTGACTCTGAAAAATGACAAGGGAATAATATACTGATTGTGCCTCGAATACTGAATCTGCATAACAATAAAAAATTAGCAGAAAAATAGGCATAACAACTAAAGGAAATCAACAAAGAAGATTAAAAAATATTTTCTGATAAAAAATTGAGATCTTACCTGATACCAAACAACAATGTTATCTCTTTGTTGAAATAACCAAGTATACTACACTAATCTTTGAAATACTTCCTTGTAGACGATGTTAAAGGTAGTATTTGTAACGCAACCATTTTCATCAAGTATCAGCATCTTCAATCCATGTCTGCTCTTTACTCTAGATAGTGCCACATATAATTGCCCATGAGTGAAGAAAGACCTAGGAAGATAAATGCCAACATGAGACAGCGACTGTCCTTGACTTTTGTTGATAGTCATCGCAAACGAAACTACCAAGGGGAATTGTCTTCTTTGGAAGTTTATTGGAAATGTATGACTCAATGGGCTGATCGTCATTCTAGGGATTAACACAATATCTCCTATATTGTTTCCTGTAAGAACAATTGCTTCAACAACATGATTCCCCAACTTTGTAATAAGTAATCTCGTACCGTTGCACAAACCTCTTGATTGATCAATATTTCTCAATAGCATCGCCGGTACTTTAACCTTCAAAGTTAATTTATGATCAGGAATCCCCGAACATGAGAATGTATTTAAGATATCTGGGGAGATTTCGTCATCCTCAAGAGATGAATTACCGTCTTGTTTCAAAACCTTATCTGAACTCAATAATGTCCTTTCTTCACCCGGAATCACAACCATTAGGTGCTCGTTTAACATGGCAACATCGGACAATTTAGGAGTCAGAAGAGCACGTTCTTTAATGTAAGATCTTTAATGTGGTTATTCCATCATATTAGTGCAAACAATATCTGAAAGTGGGTCTTCTGAACCTTTGATCAACAATTCATCTGGAATTGTTATAATAGATTCTCCATCAACATTATCCCCAAGATCACCATCTCCTATTTTAAGCAGCCACTCAGAAAATTCCTTTATTTCCAACAAATTATTAGTGCTACTTCCAGAATTGAGACGCATGTTCTTGGTCAAAGATAACAGATGACAATGGGACCATAGATAGGAAGAATTGATGGTTGCATGAACTATATCTTGTTTACTGCCATTTGGAATGACAGGTAATATTTGCCGAAAGTCACCTCCTAGAACGACAACTTTTCCACCAAAGGGCATATCAACACAACTAAGAACATCTCTAAGTGTTCTATCAAGAGCCTCAAAGCAAAATTTGTGTACCATCGGTGCTTCATCCCAAATGATTAACTTTGTTTTTGACAACAACTGTGCCAAAGTAGAATTTTGTTTTATATTACATGTTGAATCTTCGGTGATCTGTATAGGAATACGAAATCTAGAATATGCCGTACGTCCTCCAGGAAGAAGAAGTGAAGCAATTCCGCTAGAAGCAACATTAAGCACTATTTCAGCTCGAGATCGAACAAATGCTGACAGGGTGTTCCAAATAAATGTTTTTCCAGTCCCACCAAAGCCGTACAGGAAAAAAAATCCTCCTTTACCTGCCGAAACAGCTGAAATTATTTTGTCATAAACAACCCTCTGCTCATCAGTGAGTGAATTCAGTAGTCTGTCATGCTCTTCTTTCAAAGAGAAACTGTCATACAACAGTTCATCCATCACCAATCTATTCTGCATATCCAATAAAGATTCACCCATGATGCTCGACATGGATGGGTAATCAGATAGGCATTTACCGTTGTTTTGCAATGCCTTATCGATTTCTGCCAGGGTTATGTTTTTTATAGAATCCTCTGTAAGCAAAGCATCTGAAAAAAATTGAAAAATACAAAAAAAAGGATTAATAAAGACAAAGTTGGTGAGGAAAGAAAAATAAAGCGAAATTATGAACAAAGCAGAGGGTGTGAAACATAACGAAATTTTTTAACCAAATATTAAGAATAGGACGGTGTATAATGTATAGATGTAATTTTATTATGAAGGAACAAAAAATGCTCACATTTTTTCGAAGGTCAAGTGAATTAAACATAAGCAAACTGTTTGCATAAATGAATGCACGATACAGAACGACAAGAATATTAATTATAGTGCACAATACACATAAATGAATGCACAAAATTTGTTCCGGACAATTACCTTCACGTCCAATTCTTTGCCTATGCCGATAAAGAACATCGTCAGATAGTAATTCCTAGCATTTTTGGAAAACATTTTCAGGCCTGTTCATTGAGTTACCAAATAACAATAAGGCAAACAGATTTCTCAGATAAGTTGCTGACCCCCAAGAACTTGCCTCCTTAATTGCATCAATGTACTCATTGTCATCGTCCAAAAGCCCCAAAGAATAGCAGGCATCCTTATATGTAGGAAAAAGCACCCCATTGACCGTTCTCAAATCTTCATAACTTGTACAACCCTTTTGAAAATTAAGTAAAGTTCGGAGATAGGAATCTTCTCCATTATTGGCTGAAAAACAATTTATTCTTCCAATTGAATCTAATTTATAGGAATCTAATTTATTTTGTCTGTCAGCTCTCTTGATTCTTGATTGTTATGATATTTGAATCAAATATATAACAAAGATAATGTCTTTGTTATATCATTATTGTGTATATATTATTTCAAAAATAATCATAACGAAATTGTGAATTGAATGACAATCAGGTCTTCAACAATTGTGAAATTTATTTTTGTTTCTATTGATCTCCATGAATAGAGATCATGAATGCATGTCCGTGAAAAGAGTTTTCTTTTTATTGAATTTAAAATTTCGAATTTCAGATTGTGCAAAATAAATACATAATTTCGAAATTTAATTGATAAACCATTTAAAATTTCGAATTTCAGATGAGATGACCAATTCCAACATAAAAAACAATTAAAACAGCTATTTTCTTTTTGGATACCAATGTGATGGGCAGTGGGACATTAAATGCCTTGACTGCCACCACAAATGGTCATTAAATTATTCGATTTAAAGATTAAAATTCGATTTTTAAAAGATATTCTTTTCCCACCATCCATATTTAAATTAAATTTTTTAAACCATTTCAAATTTCGAATTTCAGATCAGACAACCAATTTCAACATAAAAAGCAATTAAAACACCTGATTATCCAATTAAAATTTCAAATTTCAAAACCATATTTATTAATTAATTATTCTTTTATGTCTGTCACCACAAATGGTCATTTAATTATTCGATTTAAAAATTAAAATTTGATTTTTAAAATAAATTATTTTCCAACCATCCATATTTAAATTCAAAATTTTAAACCATTTCAAATTTCGAATTTTAGATCAGATGACCAATTTCAACATAAAAAGCAATTAAAACAACAGATTTCTTTTTGGATACCAATGTGATGGGCAGTGAGACATTCAATGCCTTGTCTGCCACCACAAATGGTCATTAAATTATTCGATTTTAAAAATAAAAATTCGATTTTTAAAAGATT
>NW_026900127.1:0-136131 GCF_033153095.1 Gastrolobium bilobum
ACCAATTCTCATTATTTTAACTTGAATCTTGAAATCACAGTCCTATATATTATTCTAGGAATATTCATGCACTTATTATAATTTTTCGGGATACTTCATCAGTACGCACTTATACCGTGAGCAGAACCGGTATCTGCACTTTTCGTCAAAAAAGCGACTTTCAGCATTATTGATTACTTTCTATAATTAATTAAGCCTTCTCATAATTATTAGATTCAATTATGGAATTATCTCATTAAACTCATAAATAATTAATTACATTCCTTAATTAACGGTGCGAGTTCTTACAGTGAGGATGGTGGTGGAGGAGGTGACTACAGTGGCTGCAACAATGGTAGTGGGGATAGTGGTTGGTGGCATAGGTGGCGGTGATTGTGATGACATCATGGAGATGGTGGTGGTAGGTGATAGTGGTGGTGATGGTGGCGATGGTGGTGGTGGTGGCAGTGACGGTGGTGGTGGTTGGCGGCGATGTCGGTGGTGGCTGCAGCAATGATATTGGTGGTGATGGTAGCGGTGGCGGTAGGTGGCAATGGTGGTGTAATGGTGGTGGTGGGGATGGTGGTTGGTGGCATTGGTGGGGGCGACAATGGTAGCGGTGGCATAGTGGTGGTGGTTGTGATGGCATCATGGAGATGGCGGTGGCGGTAGGTGGCAGTGGTGGTGGTCGTGGTGTAATGGTGGCAATGGTGGTGGTAACGATGGTGGTGGTGGTTGGTGGTGGCGGCGGCGGCTGCAGCAATGATAGTGGTGGTGATGGCAGCGGTGGTGGAGGTAACGACAATAGTTGCGACAATGATGGTGGGGATGGTGGTTGGTGGCGGCAACAATGGTAGCGGTGGCATGGTGGTGGTGGTTGTGATGGTATCACGGAGATGGTGGTGGTGGTGGCAGTGGCGGTGGTGATAATGGTAGGTGGCAATGGTGGTGTAATGTTGGCGATGTTGGTGGTAATGGCTGTTACGATGGTGGTGGTGGTTGGTGGCGGCGGCGGTGTCGGTGGTGGCTGCAGCAATGATGGAGATGGTGGCGATGGTGGTAGTGGCAGTGGCGGCAGTGGTTGCAATGATGGTGGTGGTGGATGATGGCGGTAATGGTGATGATGGTGATAATGCTGGTGGTTGCGACGGTGGTAGTTGTGGCGGTGGTGATGGTGGCTTGGTGGTAGTGATGGGTGGAGGTGGTGGTGATGGTGGCGGTGGCATCATGGTGGTGGGGGTGGTCACAACAGCACTAGTGGTACGACGACGGCGACGACGGCGACGACAATGATGGCGGTGGTCGTGTTGGTATGATGGTGGTGGTGGTGATGATGGTAGAGATAGAGATTGATTAAGAGAGATAAGTGTTTCTCATTTTGTGCCCGGGAACAAAAAAGCAGAAAATTTTCGATTCTTTTTTCTGTTCTCCAGCTCAAAAATTAATCCGGTTCATCCTGGGAACAAAAAAATAAACTGATTTTACCAAACGAGTTTTCTATCCATTTCTGTTCCCGGGAACCTAAATTAAAAACAAAAAATTGATTCCGAAAAGGTTGTCATGCGCACCCTAAGTGCACTAGAATTTATAGCAAAAGGAAGAGGAAATCCTAGCAAAACCAAAGGCACCCAATCCATCATAGACTTGTAAAACACTAAGTGAACATAGAGATTTGTAAAATGACAAGTGGACTACAAGTACAAATAATCCCAATAAAATATGCAGAACAAAAGGCAACAGCAGTGTAAGGTCTCCAAAGTGCCTTCAATCAATTATCAATTCGTGTCTCCAATTTAGATGCCACTATGTATGGCTGAACCTATTTGTCCGTCCCCAATAATTACTATAGGGATCATCGAATCAATAGTAATAAGTCTTCTTTGAAGAAGCTCGTATACAGAGAAACAAGGTGTTGTTGATATTAATGTTGAATGCCACATTGTATAAGCCTTTTTTTGTTGTATAATTTATACATAATTTATGCTCCGGTATCTTGATTACATTCCCTAATTGTGTGGGAAAAGATGATCAAAGATACTGTTAAATTGTTCATTTTTTATTCAATAAGTTTGTTATTCAAAATGATTAGTTTCATGTTTTTCCATAGAATAACTGTCTTGTCCCTTGTTGCTTTCCGCATCAGAAATACCTAGGCACTGTGTATGTTTTCCAATAACAGACACGTGGCTAGTGTCTTGTTAGAACTGTACTAACTTCAATTTTGGCCTAATTGACATTTAGGGTTTTCAACGATCTACCATCCTTGGCGAGGTTAATATTAATCTGGCTGATTTTCTTGATGCTTTGAAGCCTGCAACTATCACTTTGCCTCTTGATGAATGCTAGGCTGCAACGACACTACAAGTGAGGATTTCTAACTTTGTATTTGCCTGGTGTAATATCATCTTGTGTTCGTTAGTTCTTTGTTTAAACACTTGTATAGTTGTGTGATGCTCACCGACAAGGTACCGATCGCACAAGTAATATAATGAGTAAGTAAAGTATCGTTTCCTCCACAGGAATTATAAATCAAGAACCACAATAACCAGTCCCCTTAAGTTGGAAAACTCGGTTGTTTTTGGAAAATAGTGAATTGATGATAAAATAAAGATAAAAATTTAAAATATAATTTTCAATTTAATAAGCAATGGTTAAATTTGGATTTTTGAGAGAATAATAAAAGACATTGCAGCTAAGGTACACGCACCATATGATCCCCGCTTTAAACTTTGGATTGATTAAAAATGTTCATTCATTTTAATAACTCAGACAATTTATCATCTAGAAATAATTAGTTAAATCACAATTCCTTGGTAATCTAACCCTTTAATCTATTTGGAACCCTAATTCCTTAGCAGCCCCGCTTGAAATTAAGCATTAACCACAATAAATTAAACGAATGCAATTCACACAAGTCTATCCCTAGAGCATGCATAAATTGTTACTTTACCCCCTTTCAAAATCAGAACCCCAAATATTCCTATTGCGAGCCCTAATTCCCAAATTATTATCTCCTATTAGGTTGATAAAGTCTAACAGAAATAATAAACAATACGCACAGGGTAAAAATAAAATATATTAAAATAAACGAGCGAAAGTAAATCAATCCATTGTAAAAAGGGTTCACATAAGGTTTGTGACCCTAACTACAAAAAAAGAAATTAGTCAGCCATAGACATAGCTGACATACAATTATAAAAGAGAAATCAAAATAAAATTACGATGATCCACTAAGAACGATGAATTGCTCCCTTGATGTACTCCTCCAATTGGAATCCTTGTCCTTCTGTCATCCCCAAAATTCCTCTTTTTTTCTTCTCGCAACGTCCTTTAAACGTTCCGAATTTGACTCCCCGCTGAAGTTCGCGCGGGTCGCCCGGAGTTGGCGTTGCAACCGCGCCAACTCTTTGGAGTTTGTATGGTGCACGCATTCCCGCGCGGGTAGCGCCAACTTCCACGCGGATAGCGCGGTTTTCTGTTCCTTCTTTTTCCAATTTCCTATTTCTTCGTATTTTAACCTGTAAAAATTATAAAAAAAAATGAAAAATAAACTGAAATGAAAAAACTAAATAATAAAAGCAATTAATATACAGAAAATGCTCTTTTATAACTAAATTCTTATTATTTTTGGCTTGGAAAATATCACTACAAGTGAGGATTTCTGAACTTTGTATTTGCCTGGTGTAATATCATCTTGTGTTCGTTAGTTCTTTGTTTAAACACTTGTATAGTTGTGCATAAGTTTGATTTCTTAGGTTGTACATTTCTATTTACATGGAAATGGTATCTAACTCTTGCATATCTGTTGAAAAATTTTCAAGTTGCTAGAGAGATCAGTGATATCACATTTATTGTTTTGTTTCTTTTCCTGTTTGAAGCAAGGTCACCATGTTACAATATCTAAGGTGCTTTAGCTGACAACAATACACTTATTTTAAGTTATTATTCAGCCAGAAATAGGTGCAATGAGAAGAAGTTCACCATTAATCAAATTTAGAAGCAGCTTAAAATTTCTTGTTATGTGAAAACAATATTCTTACTGAAAAAATTAACGAGTTGAAAGCCTTCTGACAGAGGTGAGAGGTTATGAGAGTCAATACATGGTTTGCGGTACATATGGAAGAATTTCTTGACAAAAGAGAGCCTCAATGGTCATCTCCGTGATGAAATATATGTTTTGCAAGAAGAGAAAAAATCTATAAGAACTAAATTTAATGGCTGGCTTCTATGAATGATAATCTGCAGAATTTTGACAGTTTTTTGTCTAATAAATTGCAGATATTATTGGCATCATAATCATATGACTATAAATACGGGGAACTTTCTTTTTGTAGTAGATCTACTTGTTCGGATTCAAGAGTGGAAAATTGCCTTATTTCTATGAGTTTGTATTGATTAAGAATATAAAAAATTTAAAATACAGAAAATGTTGATGGTGCCAAATTTCTAATGAAGGTATCTGATAAAGTCCAACCAGAATTATAGGTTAAAAAAGAAAAAGACATGGAAAATTATATTGATAATGGTTGATTCAACCGGTATACAGCTCAAAACAAAGCCAGATTTCAGCAACAGAAATGAAGAAGAAAATTTTAAAATAACAAGAATAAGGAAAAGATATTCCAAGAGAATTCAAGAGCCCCTGGTCTCTTCCAAATGCCTAAGTCTTAGTCCCGAAGATGATGAATTCCTTTCCATGATCCCTTTTAATGCAAGAGAATTGTAGCTCTAGAAGCTTCCCATCATTCCACCAAATCAACCATATTCTCACCGTTTCTCGTACTAACTAAATGGTGAATATGTGGTGCTGACTCAGCATGTGGTAGTGGAGCTAAAGATTCCCTGAATCTCTCCCTACAATACAGCCTCATCTTCTTTGATTCCCTTACAATATCTTAACTATGAAAGGAAACTCTATTTTACCTAGTCTATCTTGAGTGGTAATCCTTAACAATGTGTCCCATAATCATTGCATAGAATCCTCTTGCATTTTTAGGTATAAATGGATACGAAAATGCTGGTATTGAAGAGGACTTGCAACAGAATGAAGACAAGAAGTGAATGGCTTTAACTAAAAGCTTGAAATGTAGCATGGACCCCTTGAACAAGGAGGTATTTTGTTTTCTATGATTCATTTATTCCAGTTTCTACTAATTCTTTTTTTTTTCTTTACTCATAAAAAGTTGTACTTCCCTCCTCTAATATCATGCATAAGGGAATGTAGATAGTATTTACATATTCCTTTTTTGAGTTGCTGCTTTCCTTGTTTTGTGTCTGATCCAATGTCATCAAATGATTGCAGTTGGAAAGGGTAAGAAATGAGAATTCGCTTCCTCCAGTGGATGATCACATCGATGAGGCAAGTTTTCCTGGTCTGCAAAGAGAAATCATGCAGCTACATAAGGTAAATGATTCTTACTGCATCTTCCTTTATAGTCATCCTGTATGAACATGTATTTTCCAGATTCTTATTTATTTTTACTCTGCTCAGGCCAATCAAAGAGTTGGGAAATATATTTTGTGTTGAATAAATCTTCATCAATGGTAATGCATTAGAAAGAGTTCTTGCATTGGAGATTGAGCTTGCTGAAGCATTGCATGCCAAGAAGAAATCAAGCTTCCAATTTCAGAGGTGTGGTCTTCTTTACAACAGTAATGAAATCTGATAAATGTTTTACCATTTTGGAAGCACTCCACCTTTAGAATCCACTTCTCTTTGTTCTCTCGTTTAAAATGTGAAGACTAGTAAGATCCATCACTTGATCTCTGAATGTTCCTTCAGTTTAGCACAAGGATTTCTGGAAGTAGCCATTTGACAACAACCAATTTATTCCAAATGCTTAAGTTGAAGTTTTAGGGTTCAATAGATTTTTAAGTAACTGATTAGAGATGACTTATTTTTTATTCTGTCTTCAGTTGGTTAATTACATGTATAATTACCTGAGATAAAAAAAATTCAATTAAGTAAATACAAGCTATTATGCACTCGTCATTTTTTGCATCGAGGTCAGATTACAGATTCACGGCCATGATGCTAACTCACGTGACTTCCAGTAACATGACATATTGGTTGTCAGATTTGTAGCTTAGTATCAATCTAGATATCTATGACTTGGCAACTGATAAGTTCAGCCTGCCCAAAACCCCTAATGGCAACTACTTCCCAAACAACTGCTGTTGTTTCAGCAACTGATTCCAGAATAAATTCATGCAAGGACTTGCGTGATGAAGGGGTTGAGGTTGATGGTGAAGAATCCAAATTACTGTGCAGATCGGCCTGGAGAACAACAATATCATGATTGGCATCTTTTGTAATGAAATGAAGCTTTCCATGGAAACAAGCAAGTAGATATGGAGACTCTGAATCAGTAAAATCATAAATAGGGACTTTTCCAGTAACTACTTTTCATTTATCTTGTCCTCGATCATATACCTTGATCATTCCACTATCCATAGAATCAGAAGGATCAAAAGCATATAATTCACCATTCACTACAACACTCAATTTTGTACAACCCTCAGCCATTCCAATTGTCAACCACACAAGTCATATCTTTCGTTAAGAACTAGAAATAAAAATCCACTGATATAAAAACTTACAGGTTTAATTGGTCTTCAAAACAAATAGAGAGTGTTAATCCCAGTTCAATGTTGAAATGCAATTATTTTAATTACCTCAGTGTATGCAGTGGAGTCATATAGGGGTTCATCTGCAACAAAGAAACCAAAATAATGAAAAACTAATGAAAATAACTATTGATGAATATTGACAATATTATTAATTTAAGATTTGAATCTTAAAATAAATTAACCAGGGAAGGGAGTAAAAATTAGAACCATATAAAGAAGAAAGAAAACATCGAGTTTAACTGGATTAAATTAAAAAAGTGCTCATCAATTTTTTGTAAACGACCCACAATGAATATCAATGCACTTGCACGGCAATCACTAGTTAATGCAGATGGCTTTATAGAGGAAATCTTTATGCTCGGACAATATGCTATGGAGATGTCTTCAACAGTTTATAAAAATTGGGTATTTCCTGACCAAGCATTAACAGCTTATCAAGAGGTAATCTATATGAATACACCCTACATGGATGATATTATATCTAACAAATTCATGCTTACCTTATCCAGAAATTTAACTTCTATTTAGAAGAAGAGAAGCGGCAAAGATTGCACTCCTAACTACTTGGATCTTAGAGGCTATGATATCTTGTCAAAAACTAATAAACTTTTTGTTATATGAGACTCCTGAATGGTTTTATATCTAAAAAAACTGAAGGGGTACATTTTTCAAATATTGTATCTGTAATAAAAACATAAGATAACCAATTTCAGAACTGTAAAACCACATACAATTTCTCTTTGATGATGGCATAAATTAGAAGAGACTTTTGATGTTAGTAACAAGTGTATTTTGCTTGATTCAGAGGAATGGCAATTGAGGATCCATGTTCCCTTCATGTTCTTCGCCTTGAGTTTAACTTAAACTAACATGTAAATTTAACATAAATGAGTTTTCTCCAAAACTGAACAGCATATTAAATATCAATATCAGCCAAGTAAACACAAAACCAATCCAGATTTTTCTTATATACAACAAACTTAATGAAAATATTGAAAGTTGAATAACTTATCCACAACATGAGAGAGAGAGAGAAGAAAAGGATATAAAATAAAATAGTGCATATCCTCACCTGTCCTAGAAAGAGCTCAGCCAAAACACAACCAGCAGACCACATATAAATAGCAGTTGTATATTCAGTTGCCCCAAATATAAGTTCTATCGAGAGCAGATATATGATATGTTGGGCTCACCCGGCACCTAAAAATGCAATAATATCATAAGCTCAGATACATACAGTCAAAAGATCTTCAAATTCAGTAGAAAATGGAATTAGCTTTCCTTTTTTTTTTTTTTTTTGGGGGGGGGGGGATAAACAAAGAATTAGCTTCTATTTTCACGTAATCATCATATGCACATTAATTAATTTAACAAGAGTAAAATAATTCCATAACAATTAAATGTTTTCAGTAATCTACACTCAAAACCGATTTCAAGGTCGTTAACACATGTACTCATCAAATCAAGTAAAAAATAAATCACAGAAATCAAAGTCATCAAAATTTTGGCAAACTCGGATACTGATAGAAAAAGAGAAAGCGAAGTTGAAGACACAGAGTATTGAAAAACCTTGTTGAACCAGGGATCGTGGAGGATGTCAGCATCGTGGAGGAATTGGGACCTTAATATTACCAACTGGATTTCACCTTCACCACTGTATAGTCATGGTAGCCACCAACGTCCTCTCACTTTACCACCTGTCTTCCACACTCCAATCCATAAACAGTGTAAGGTATCAGATGCATATGCAGATAACAAGAAAGGAAGAAAAGCTAAAAGAGATTGAATGAGAATTGTATTGAATAATGAAATACACTGAGATACCAGATCCTTATATAGAGGGATTCTGTTATGATTAACAGAATATAAACTTGACAGTTATAACTAACTTGGCTAAACTAATCTATTAGCTATATTACTCTATCATCCCCCCGCAAGCTGAGCAGTGGAGAGGAGAGAAACGCGAAGCTTGTTGCGAAATTCGGTAAACTTGATGTTGGAAACTGGTTTGGTGAAGCCATCAGCTACTTGATAAAGTGCAGGAATATGATGAATAAGAACTTCCTTGGTGATTACTTTTTCTCGTACAAAAAACAGGTCCAGCTCGAAATGCTTGGTTCTGGAGTGAAATAAAGGATTAGCAGATAACATCACAGCACTTAGGTTGTCGCAGTACAGTATTGGAGGTTTGGGAAGAGGAACTTTCAACTCAGAGAGCAATGAACGAAGCCAAGTGAGTTCTGTAATGGTGGAAGCTATGCACCTATACTCAGCTTCAGTGCTTGATCTACTAACCACTGGTTGTTTCTTGGAGGACCAGGATATTAAGTTGCCACCAAGGTAGACGCAGTATCCAGATGTAGACCTTCGATCATCTGGGTCTGAACCCCAGTCAGAATCGCAGTAGGCAATGAGATGAGAATGAATCGAAGGAGAAAATTGAAGACCGTAAGATGCAGTGCCAGAAAGGTATCTGAGAATTCTCTTTACAGCTTTCCAATGAGAATCTAAAGGATTGTGCATAAATTGGCAAACTTTGTTGACACAGTAAGAGAGTTCAGGTCGAGTTATCGTGACATACTGGAGAGCACCAACCACTGACCTGTAGAGTGAGGGATCATGGAAGGGAGAGCCATCTGTGGAGGAAAGTTTCAAGCCCGATATCATTGGAGAAGGCATAGGTTTGCAGTCTGCCATATGTGCTTTGGTGAGAAGATCAGCAATGTACTTGGACTGATTGAGCAAAATCTGTCCAGTGGGAAGCTTGTGAGCTTCAATTCCAAGAAAATGATGAATGTGGCCCAAATCTTTGAGGGCAAATGCAGAATTCAAGGACTGGATAAGTGTTTTTATGGTTGAAACACATGATCCAGTGATCAGAATGTCATCTACATAAACTAAGACATAAATTGTAGCAGTGGAAGTGAAAGAAACAAATAGAGAGCTATCACATTTGGTTGCTGTGAAACCAAGACTGATGAGGGTGGAGCTTAATTTCTCAAACCAAGCTCGAGGAGCTTGTTTTAAGCCATAGAGAGCTTTGGTTAAACGGCATACAAGGGACTTGTCACTAGCCACAAAGCCTGGAGGTTGTTCCATGAAGATATCTTCACTTAGATCTCCATTGAGAAAAGCATTGTTTACATCAATTTGATGGATGGGCCACTGTTGTGTTACTGCTAAGCTGAGTATTACTCGAATGGTTGTGGGTTTGACCACTGGACTGAAGGTCTCAGCAAAATCAAATCCTGGTTGTTGATGAAATCCTTTAGCAACTAGGCGTGCCTTGTATTTGAGGATACTGCCATCCGGTTTGTATTTGGTTCTAAAAACCCACTTGCAGCCTATGGGTGATCTGCCTGGAGGTAAAGGTTCCAATTGCCAAGTGTGATTCCTCATTAGTGCATCATATTCTTCATTCATTGCCTTGACCCAATGAGGTTGAGACATGGCTTGAGTGGCAGTGGTTGGTTCCAGTGCAACATTTAAAGCTTTTGGTTTGAAGACTCCAGCCTTGGCACGGGTAGTCATCCGATGAGTATTGGTGACAGCAGGTGCAGGCAGTGGAGGATTTGAAGTGTTGGTGACAGTAGGTGCAGGCAGTGGAGGAGCATCTGTGATGGGATTGACCTCTGTGGGTGCTGAGATACAAGGATTTGAATTGGCAGTGGCTTGGATTAACCTGTCAGGAGAAGAAACAAATTGCAAAGTAGAAACAGTTTCATTTACAATGGTGTCAGTAGGCAAAATCATAGCATTATGATCATTAGTTACTTGAGTTGAGGACTGTGACTGAACTATAGGAATAAAGGGAATGGAGGGTAAAGTTACTGAAGTTTGATGTGGACTAGGATTTTGTGTTAGTGTTGTGAAAGGAAACAAAGTTTCATCAAATAGAACATTTCTGAAAATGAAGATTCGACCAGAGGAAGCAAGACATTTGTAGCCTTTATGATGAGGACTATAGCCAAGAAAAGTGCATTGAGTGGATCTGTAATCCAGCTTGTGAGAGTTATAGGGTCTAGTGTGAGGGTAGCAAGCACAACCAAAAGTTCTGAGATATGTGTAATTGGGAACTTTGTTAAACAGAACCTGATAAGGAGATTGGTTTTGAAGCACTGGTGTTGGGAGAAGGTTAATGATGAAGGTTGCAGTGAGGAAGGCATCTTCCCAGTACTGTGTAGGTGTAGATGAGGCAGCCATGAGTGCCAAGCCTGTTTCAACAACATGTCTGTGTTTCCTTTCGGCTGTTCCATTCTGTTGGTGAACATATGGACAAGAGAATCTATGGATAATGCCATGTTCTGTGAGAAATGGGGTTAGTTTGATATACTCCTTGCCATTGTCTGTTTGGAGTGTTTTGATTTTGGTTTCAAATTGTAGTTCAACAAAAGCTTTGAACCTGGTGAATATAGTGAAGGTTTGAGATCTGTTTTGCAAAGGGAAAATCCAAGTATACCTGCTATATGCATCTATGAAACTAATATAGTATCTAGATCCATTTGTGCTTGGAGTAGCTGCAGGTCCCCAAATGTCTGAGTAGATAAGTTCAAGAGGTTTAGTATATATAGTGTCAGAATTGAAAAAGGGAAGTTGATGCATCTTGGCCATACAACATGCTTTACAAATGGCCTGATCAGTTTTATTACAGAATGGAATATTACAATGTTGAAGTACAGACTTTACAGTTTTCAAGGCTGCATGTCCTAATCGACCATGCCAAAGACCTAGAGTAGAAGAATTGAATTGACTTGATACAGTATAACAGGAAGTATTGGAAATGCTAGACAGACTCGAATTAGTACAAGTAGAAGAAGGAAACAGTCTTGGATGCTTGGACTCCTTTGCTGGCTTTGAAACAGCAGCACCCTCAAATGCATAGAGACCATTTTTAAGCTTGCCTTGGAGAAGAATCTCCTTGGTAGCCTGTGATTTGACAAAGCAGACATTAGCATGAAACTCAAAGAATACAGCATTGTCTTTTGCAAACTGAGATACACTTATGAGATTTTTGGATAAGTTGGGAACATGAAGCAAATTGGACAGTGTAAAGGCTAAAGAAGAAGATTCAAGAACAGAATGACCAATGTGCTTTATTTGCATACCTGACCCATTACCTATCTTTACGGTTTCTTGACCTGTGTAAGGTGTTTTGGATGCAAGGTTTGAGGAATCTGGTGTGAAATGGTTTGTGGCACCTGAGTCAGGGTACCATGTGGGATCAAATGCAGAGAAGAAATCTGAGGTGTCATCACTTTGTGAAGCACTGGAACTTGCCATAGTCATGTTGGATTGAATCTTGGAAGGTGCTGAAAACACTTGTTGCTGCTGCTGCTCAAATGGATTGGGATAGCTTTGACTGAAGCGATGGTAACACTCCCAGCCAGAGTGACCATATTTGCCACAAACCTGACACTGCTGTTTGCCTCCATTGAAAACATAACCAGTTTGGAAATTGTTATTGTTGAAGCGACCTCCACTTCTGAAACTTCTTCCTCTGTAAGGCGCATTGCCTCTGTATGGACCTCCTCTGCTGTTGAAATTGGAAGGACCTCCCCTATTGTTGAAGTTAGAAAAACCTCCTCTGAAATTGCCTCTTCTGAAATTCATCTGTGTGAAATTGGCTTGGAGATGATTCAAATCATGTTTCTTGTGTTTTTCAATTCGTTCTTCCTGAGCTAGCAGTAGAGCTTCTATCTCATTAACACTGTAGGCATCAGATCTTGAGGTCACTGAGGTAATAAACGGATCATATTCTTCACCTAATCCATCAAAGATTGCATCAATATGGTCCTCAACAGAAACCTTGGAACCAGTTGCTGCTAGTGCATCGACTATCTTCTTAATCTGCAAGAGATATTTTGAAACAGGTCCTTCTTTCTTGGTGTTCTTGAGTTGAATCTTGAGCTGTTTTATTTTGGCACGAGTTTGGGAAGTAAAGAACTCTTCAAGATTCTTCCAAACTTCATATGAATAATTGCAGCCAACCATTCTGGTGTGCATCGACTCAGACATTGAAGCCAAGAGCCATGACATGAGGAGCTGATCTTGTTGCTCCCAGATTTCTTTTTCTACGGCAGATCTGATATTAGCAGCATCATCTTTGCTGATGTATTTCTGCAACTTGAATCCTTTAATCGTGGCCATAGCCTGTTGTTTCCATGGTAAGAAATTTCCATCATCCAGCTTAAATGATACTGGATTGGAAAAAGTGTGTAGAGGAGAGGATGAACTCGCGGAAGCAGAAGACGATTCTTGAACTGTGGCCATGGATCGAAGTGAGCTCTGATACCATGTAAGGTATCAGATGCATATGCAGATAACAAGAAAGGAAGAAAAGCTAAAAGAGATTGAATGAGAATTGTATTGAATCATGAAATACACTGAGATACCAGATCCTTATATAGAGGGATTCTGTTATGATTAACAGAATATAAACTTGACAGTTATAACTAACTTGGCTAAACTAATCTATTAGCTATATTACTCTATCAGAACATATGAAAACTCCTCACTCTTGTCACATAGTGGAGACACGTAACTTTTGTTGCCTTGAGATTCTATTAATTATATATATGGTCAAATCAATGGGAGACTGGGGAGTACATTAATGAGAAAAAGCATAGTCTCACTCTAAATTAACCTCTACTACTTTTTAATTTTAATTTTATCTCAAATTAGTCTTTAAATTTTAACAACTGTTATAATAGTAATTTTTGATAATTTAAAATTAAGTTATTAATAATGAATAAATTATAACCGTTTATTCTTATTAAATTTAAATCGTTAATTTATATTTTTAATAAAAAAAACCACATTATCTTAATTTTTAACTTTTTAAATTAAAAAAAAAAAAACTTGAGGCGTTATTTTCTTTTTATTATCCTGGAACTAACAAAATAAGAAATATTAGAATTTTAAATAGAAATTATGAATTAATAGTTTAAATCAGTTAAGGATAAACGGTTGAGATTTAAACCATTAAGTCACTAGGTGTGGAGTGTGAACTAAAGGTGAATGATTTGCATAGTTGACATGAGGTTATAAGTTTGAATCTCTATGCTATTATTGAATTAAAAGAATTAATCGCTAATATGAAATTAACAAAAGGACCTATCATAATAATAATTATAATTTAGAGAGTAATTAGGATGAAATTAAAGTTAAAAATATTTATTTATAAAAAAAATCAAGTTTAGGGTGACTATATGAACTTTTGCTTTGCATTAAATATTGGTTACAAAATTTCGAATGAATAAAATACAACCGTGCCATTTTCCTTTAAAAATAAAAATAAAAATAAAAATACAACTGTGCCCTACAACTTGAGCATAATAATGGGTAATACGTGGAAGTTGTATTTTTTCAATTAATTTCTTAAATTAAACAATAAGTTTATATCTTAACAATTACAACATCTAGAATTTTGCAATTCTAAATTTTTTTACAGGCAATAATAAATAGTAATCAATAAAAGATGATAGACTAATTTTTGTCATTGCAAAAGTTTGATTATAATTGCAGAGCACCATTTTATTTTTAATTTTTTTAAAAAACTTTTTTCTTTTTTATAGCCAAAAAAAAACTTTATTCCTTCAACATATGTCATTTTGAAAGAAAAAGAGAACAATACTATGTCAATAACATGAAATTATTTATAGTTAAATGGACTAATATCCTTCATATGCTAACTCCCATATTAAATAACAGTTGTTTTTTTATAAAACTGTCTCTTTTTATCCAATTATAATTTAACCTTTATTTATTTATTTAATAATTTTTTTTATTCCCAAATAAGTCACAAGCTCCTTGTCATAAAATTAGGTCTTACAATGGGTATTGCATGCTATTTATGTTTTGATTGGAAGCTGACCCTTTATACAATAGGTAGAGATTCCAATTGATGCGTAATTGATAGTGATTTTCGTATAATATGTAAATTGGCCGAAACACAATTTTTAGATGGATATAGAACACTTATATTATGACTACTCAAATAAGCAAACAAAATCATTTTTTCTTTGGGAAAATAACAATCACATAAAAGTTATAAATTAAATTGGGCCAACTTGAAATTTGAAAATATTAAAAATGTGCTATATCTAACCGGTTAAAAATAATCAACAACATTATTATAATTTTGTTTTTGGTAAGCACATTATTATAATTTTTATTTAAAATATTCTTGCCTCGTACAATTAATTATGTTTGTTTTAATCCTCTTAAAACTAATTTTATTTATAAAAAAATCATAAGAATTAGTTCAAATAATTTATGTAAATGTAATAAATTATTAATTAATATCGGGATCAATTTTAGAAAGATAATTTTCTTAATCCAAAAAGAAACGGACCTTAAACTTAAAACTTAACATGAAAATGACATATCTACACATGTTTTGATAAATATCTCATCGCTCACCCACTTCAACATTGACTTATTTGAAAGTAACAAAAGAAATAAACAAGTATTTGTCAAAATTGAAAGAACATAATTAATAGGAAAGAAAGAAAAAGAAAAACTGATAATATTATAGTAATGATAGATGAAAAAACAAAATGATGAACGGGGTGCCACGTGACTAAAATTGTCAGAAGAGGGTTGAGAGGAAAGCGTGGGATGTCTTGGTAACTGTAATGGAAAGGGAAAAAAGCGAAGCATTTGTTAAATAAAATGTAATAAGAGATTTTTTTTTCAATTATATATATATACATATATATATATATATATATATGGGTTTTATTACTATAATGTTACATGATATAAAAACATTTTCCTACCCTTACAATAAAGAAGAGAGAAGGTGAAATGATGAAAGAGAAAAAAAAAACATGTGGACCCCACCTCTTAATTGTGTGTGTAGGAAGATTTTCTTGGGTTATGTAACATAATAGTAATAAAACTCTATATATATATGGCAAAATGATTTCTGCAGCTGCTGTACCTACAGCAAGCAAGGATACACGTCCGAATCCTAGGATACGGCAATGGATCCTGAGTTTTTTTTTTTTTTTTTTAAAAGCCGTGGGGCCCACTTTTCTGTGTCAGCTGTAGATAATACTATCTACGGCTGCTGCAGAAATGTTACGCCTATATATATATATATATATATATATATATATATATATATATATATATATATATACGAGGAATGATACTTTGACACCGTTGTTAAATTTGAAATTTGACACCTCATCTGAGAGTTGTTAGGTTAAAAAAGATCAATGGTGTCACTTGCTTATAAATCAGAGCCGTTGATCTTTTTTGATCTAATGACTCTCACATGAGATGTCAAATTTCAAATTTGACACTGATGTCAAAGTATCATATCTCTATATATACACACACATATATATATAGGTAAGATCCTTTGATATCGGTGTCAAATTTCAAGTTTGACACTTCATCTGAGAGCCGTTAGATAAAAAGGATCAATGGTGTCACATGCGTACAAATCAGAGTCGTTGATTTTTTTTATCTAACGGCTCTAAGATGAGGTGTCAAAAATTCTACCTCAGATATATATATATATATATATATATATATATATATATATATATATATATATATTAGAAAAATAAATTTTATGTTGTATGAAAATTTCAATCTCATATCATAGATACATCAAGTTGAAACTCATTTATTTAAAAAAAAAAAAGAGTGGCACACCTTTTTATTGTGTGTGTAAGAAGGATTTGTTTTCTCATATATATTAGAAAAATATTTCTGCAGTTACGGCAGATAAGTTATTTGTATTTATTCCAAAACGACGTCATTTTATAACTGTAAAGACTATAATAATCCTGAAATAAATTAAAATTATAAAAACACCATGATTTCCTCCCCTAACCGACGTCATATTGGGTTTACTGCAGAAAAAATGAACCTTATATATATATATATATATATATATATATATATATATATATATATATATATAGGGTCAGGATCATTTTACACTACTGTAAGTTACACTTTTAATCTTGTTCGTTGATCTCACTTATATCTAAGGGTTCAAATTTTTTAATGATGCGAACCATTGGATACAAGTGGATCAATGGTCAAGATTGAGTGTAAGACTTCTAACTCTTACACTAGTGTAAGAATATCCTGCCCCATATATATATATATATAGAGGTTATACTTATTACTTCTTTTTCTTACGTTTTTTTATTACCAAATTTTAACCGTTAATTTTTGTCATTCTAACGGGTATAATTTATTATGTCATACTTATTAATTAATTATTAATTTCCAATAAATTATAACCTTTAGATTGGCAAAAATCAACAGTTAAGATTTGGTAGTAAGAGATAGTAAGAAAAATATGTAGTAAGTATAACTTCTCCCATATATATATATGAGAAAAATATTTCTTAAGTTGCTTGATATATTTATCTCCGGTTAACCCAAAATTACATCGTTTTATTTATTTATTTCTTTATATTAATTGATACACCTCTGAATGGTTATGATTATCATTTTTTCTCTCTTCCTTTATTACCATTGATCCATTTTTGTACGGTTATGATTTAGTGACCGGAGTTAAAGTTGTCTCAAGTAATTTGAAGAGTGTATTACCGGTCAGACATAGTATAATTGTAAATAAAAAGTTTGTAAATATAATCTTCTCATATATATATATATATATATATATATATATATATATATATATATATCAAAATAATATTTTTGCAGTTACTGCATATAAGTTATCTGCATTTACTCCAAAATCGACGTCGTTTTGGGATTGAAAAATTAAATAATTATAATTATAAAAGTATAATAAACTTGAAATAAATTAAAATTATAAAAACACAATGATTTTCGTCCTAAAATGACGTCGTATTAGGCTTACTGCAGATAACTTATTTGCAGTAACTGCAAAAAAAATGAAATATATATATATATATAGGGAAATATTTTTCTCCTTTAACATAAGAGAATAATTGTCTTTACTGAGACAAAAAAGGGGCCAACAATTAGAAAAAACAAAAACAAAAAATTGGCAAGAAATTCGATCTATGTGTAGGAATCAAATCTTCTTGTGTAAAAGGAGAAAAATATTTCACATATATGTAATTATGGAAAAACTATTCTCATGCTATATGAGATAAGTTTTCTATGTTACACACGATTCGATAACCTATGTAGCACCGATATCGACACGGGGCTCGAGACACGATATGACACGATACTCCGATACGTTAATTCTAAAAAATGTTAGATTTCGACACGTTAGGACACGTTTTGATATTAAATAATATTTTTAATTTATGTAGTGTATATTATATTTAATATTCAATAATTTAACAAAAAAATGAAACTAAACTTATAATATTCATCAATTTTGCAAAGAAATATAATATATTATATTAAACTCAATAAAATTGTAATCGTAATCCAACGAATTTAATAGTTGGAACCAAAAACTCAACGCAGTGCAACCTTTGAATTTTTTTTGAATTTCTATAACGCGTATTGGAGTGTCGGAGTGTCAGAGAGTGTCGGACACGACACGTCAGAGCTTTTGAAGTATCGGTGCTTCCTTGTCGATAACTATGCCACCTTTTTTATTTTTTATTTTTTCAGTAGTGAAACTCATAAGTTTATCTCTATAACATAAGATAACTTATTTCTTTTAACATGATATTAATAAAACTCATATAATTATATAAGATTGATATTGAATTATAGAAAAAAAATATGAGTCCCCACCCAATAACAGTATAAAAACCACTAATCTTATGTTATAATAATAATAAAATAAAAAAGAGAGAGAAAGCAGAGTGAGGAAGTGAGTGCAGAGCTGAGAAGAAAGAATGATGATGATGAGAGGTAATTGATATCATTCATTGGAGGAAACTCAGAAAAAAAGAAAAAAGAAAACCTTTTGATCCCAAAAAAGTTCATCTTTTTTCCCACCCACTTTCTCTCTTCCCAAACACCGCCGTATTTCGCTTTCTTCTTTCTTCTTTCTTTTTATCTCTTCAAAACTTCTCTTCCTTTAACATCTTATCTTTTTTCTCACTAACCCTTCATAAAAGTGACAAGCAGACAGAGGAGAAAGTGAAGAACTGTTGAAGACAGAGAGAGAGAGAGAGAGAGAGGTGTCATTCAGTCAATTATTTTTCTTGTGAGATTGCATTTTCACCAATGGGAGCTCGTTGCTCTAAATTTTCTCTGTGCTGGTGGCCTTCCAATATCAAATCAAACCTTCATGACTTGTCTGATAATGGTGAGGTTCTTATTCTCACTTCATTGGTCACTCACTTTCTGGGGACAGTTATTTGAATGTGAAGTTTTTGTTTTTAACATGGATTCATTTCTGGGTGTACTACAGATGATGGGAACAAGAATGAGAAGGATCCTTGGGCTGGTTTCACTGAGTATAACATGGATCAACTAAAACTTGCCACTTCAGGATTTTCACCTGACAACATTGTCTCTGAGCATGGTGAGAAGGCTCCAAATGTTGTTTACAGAGGAAGGCTTGAAGATGATAGGTTGGTTGCTGTGAAGCGCTTCACCAAGTCTGCTTGGCCTGATTCTCGACAATTCATAGTTCGTGATGTTTCTGCTTTTGGTTTCTTTTGCATGTGTGTGGTTGTGTGTTTTGTGAGTGGAAGTTCATGTTTGATGATGTGTTTGTTTTTGATAACCTTTTTTGTTTTAGGAGGAAGCACGAGCTGTGGGGCAGCTAAGGAATGGACGGTTAGCTAACTTGGTTGGGTTTTGCTGTGAAGGAGAAGAGAGATTGCTTGTTGCAGAGTTCATGCCCAATGAAACTCTTTCCAAACATCTTTTTCACTGTAAGTTTCCATCCATATGTTTATGTTTATCTACCTTGCATTTCTCCAGCAATCAACAACAGAAAAGATCTAATTTTTGAAGTCATTATTGAACCGCAATGTTTGACAAGGACTAGGCATTTTGCTTTAGAAGCTACATTAATAGCCAATTTTAAGTAATCTGCTTCCTCAATTTCATCTTAATTTTTGTTGATATTTTTTTGTGAATTCTCTGATTTTTGTGATATTTGTATGATCTGCTTCGCTAGGGGAGGCCCAGCCCATGAAATGGGCAATGAGGCTGAGGGTGGCATTGTATTTAGCACAAGCTTTGGAATACTGCAGCAGTAGAGGAAGGGCATTGTACCATGATCTTAATGCTTATAGAATTTTGTTTGATGAGGTACTTCAGCTTTTATAACCGGGTTTGTGCCTCTTTTTATTGTGTTTTATCAACTATCTCTTACATGGTATCAATGGTGGACAGGAAGGCAACCCTAGACTCTCTTGTTTTGGACTCATGAAAAACAGTAGAGATGGCAAAAGCTATAGCACAAATTTAGCCTTCACTCCTCCAGAGTACTTAAGGACAGGTAATAAATGATAAAGATCAACAAAAAACATATAGGCATTATCTTTTTTATTATTTTTCCCTTGGGCTATAGAATTTTTTTGGTAATTCCATGCATTCTGATTTATTCAATTTCTTAATTGAGCTTACACATGTCTGAAATTTGGCAGGAAGAATCAACCCTGAAAGTGTAATTTACAGTTTTGGCACTCTATTGCTTGATCTTCTTAGTGGAAAGCATATACCACCCAGCCATGTATACTCCCTCCTTCCCATTTCTTGTCTTCATTTTAATTTAAGCTGATATTTTTGTTTAGTCAATCTTTGACCTGTAGAATGTTGGCACTTATTGTTGAATCTTACTAGATTTGCAGTAACATCGTATGATGATCTTGCTTAAAATGACCATAGCATTTCTAGAATTCATAAATAAATAGGTAGCATAATCTCTTTACATGCAGGCACTTGACCTTATACGAGGAAAAAATTTTCTATTGCTGATGGATTCATGTTTGGAAGGTCATTTTTCAAATGATGATGGAACTGAGTTAGTGAGATTAGCTTCACGTTGTTTACAATATGAACCTCGTGAGAGACCAAATGCCAAGTCACTTGTGACTGCTCTAACTCCTCTTCAGAAAGATACTTCAGTATGCTCTTCTTTTTCACTCCTTGCTTTTTGTCTCAAGTTCTTCTATCACAAGTGAATCAAGAATCAAAGTTTACTTGGTTGACTTGTACACATTAGTGAAGCCTCTTGGAAGCATAGAAACGTATTTGGTATTTTTAACAGGTACTGTCAAATGTTTTATTGGGCATACCAGATGGGAGTCTATCATCAAAGGAAACAGTTTCATTGACACCTTTTGGTGAAGCTTGTTTAAGAAGAGATCTGACCGCAATATATGAAATTTTGGGAAAGGTGGGGTACAAGGATGATGAAGATGTTGCGAATGAGGTAATTCATTGTTTCTCTAGATTTCTTTTTTATTTAGATTTTTACTAAGAGAATGCTGTAAGCGGCTTTTCTTTTCTTTTTTTCTCTGTCTACAAAATTTTTTAAAAGCTGCTTGATGCCAAAAGTATTAGTTTTTAAACATTGTTGTGTCTTTAATAAATATATTGTGCAATGCTATTAGTTGTTAAACCTTGTTTTTAAACTGTTTCTTGAAAGTTTTAACTTTAATTTTTTATTTTAAGATTTTCCAATTTGCTCAATTTCTTTGAGTATCAAAGTTTAATTAACTGCCAGATGCTCTTTATGCATCTCAAAAAACAGTCATTCAACACCATCTTCATTTGATTATAAAGAGGCATGATCTTTGCTAAAAGACACTGTTTATAAATAACTGAAGACACTATGTTGAGAATCTTTCTTATGCAAGATAATTTAGTACCTTTGGGTTTATTAGTTCAAGGGAATGCCATCTTGCGGTTTTGATTCTGCTTTTCCCACTATGTTGTACAGCAAAAATGTATTGTTTAATAATTCTTCTATAGTTCTTAGCAAAGCTGGACCTTCCTTAACCATGTAAAATTATATTTATGGAGTTGTATCCTTTCATTGTATCACAGCTGTCCTTCCAAATGTGGACAAATCAAATACAAGAAACACTGAATTCTAAGAAGCATGGTGACTCTGCTTTTCATGCTAGAAACTTCTCTACGGCCATTGATTGCTATACAGAAGTAAGTCAGCTATAAATGCTAGGAATAAGAACGTCTGAGCATTGCATTCCTATACTACAAAATAAATAAATACTTTTCCATTGTCAATCTAATAAAGTTAAGTCTTTACAAGATTGAATCTTTTGTCTAGAACCATGAATGATGAGTTGGTGGAGTAATGGGGTCAATGCTTTGGATTACCCATTAGCCTTTGAAATTTAAAGTTGAGGAATAGTTTTAAATGTATCCATATATCTTGCAAGTTGCAAAAAGAGGGAGCAATAACCAGAATACACATTATCAATATGTTCCCCTCCATTACTCCCAAAGCATGCTAAGTGAAGATTGGTTAGTGGTTAATATATTAGTGTGTTAAGGTTCTTTTTCACAATATTTGGTTTTGTGTAGTTCATCGATGGTGGAACCATGGTATCACCAACAGTGTACGCGAGGCGCTGCTTATGCTACCTGATGGATGGCATGGCACAAGAAGCACTTGGAGATGCCATGCAAGCTCAGTCAGTGTCTCCCACATGGCCTACTGCATTCTATCTTCAAGCAGTTGCACTCTTCAGCCTTGGCATGGACAATGATGCACAGGAAAGTCTTAAAGACGGCACAACATTGGAAACCAGAAAGCATAGAAATTGAAACTGTATAGTTTTTCTTTTTCCCTTTCTTCTCCTTCCCTTCATTTATCAAGCAATATTTTTTAAGTATTACTATTAACTGTATGTAATGTATCTTTCCCTTAGCTTCTCTAATATGCTTCAGACTACTGATTGCGACCCCTCCATTCTCTTTTGGTTTTTTTGGTCGAATGCTGTGAATCTCAAATTGCTCTGCTTCTTATAAAGATGTCTTATTTCAATACTCTTTAAGTTATTGCATTTATTAAAATTAGAAACACGTAGGCTCACTTGTCATTAAAAATGAAGAACTGGATGGAATAAATGCAACAATTTAGTAATGTACTTCTAATTTTAATTGGATGGGTAGCTCACCACTTGTGGCACGGAAACTTTCATTTTCATGTTGTCAATGTATGAATTTTTTTTTTTTTATTTATTTATTTTATGCACAGCTACAAAACATAAGCTTGATCCTACAGTTCATTTATTTTCCGTTTGCATCAAAGTGCAATTGCATTTTTTTTATGTACATATCCTGAATCACAAGTGGATCATTTATTTTTTTTGGATACGATGATGACAATTAAACACGGGACAGGATCCGTTTACAAACTTTTTTGAATTTTTTTACAATTTACACTGTATTCTCCCGGGAGAACATAATGTAGTTTGTAAAAGTTTGTATTCTCCCGGGAGAATATACTGTAGTTTGTAAACAAAAAAGTTTGTAAATATAACATGTCCCATTAAACACATAACCTTACACAGACTATCTAAACACTTCACCTGTAGATCAATCTTAGTGGCTTATCAGAAGTGGATCATTTAAAACCAATCCACCAAGCACAATGGAGTTGACACCAAGGATGGCCCCGGGTGCTGTCACTGTCAACTCCCAAGGTCCTGATCCAGTTCCAATCCTGCATCAACGTAGTTCATTGACTCAAAGTGATTGGCTTGAATTCATGAAATTTGTAAGAATTACACGTGCCATGACAGTGATCAATTTGGTGGAAAGAATAAGAAAGAAAAACATGGAGAAATCCTGGTGATTTATTACCTCAAAAAACCAACAGATGCTCTAAGACCCATATAGATGGTCAAAGCAATCCAAATTCCTATGAAACCGCCAGCAGAGGATAAAATAAGTAAACAAATGATGCTAACAATTGCCACCACAACCTGAGAGTGAAGAAGACCATAATGAAGTAAATCAATTTCTACGTTTAAGTCCTCCTTCCTTTGGTTCAAACTTACTACCAAAGAAAAACATGGAAGAAAATACCCACCAAAGAAAAGCCTGAATATGCAAAATCTGATGCCCCGAAGTTTATACCATCAAATACAAATGCCAAAGCGTTGATAGGTTGAGTGGCTTCTACGAACTGATAAAAATAATCAATTCTAATGAGGTGGAGGACATCAACATCTTTTGTAAATAGTTTAGCTCCAAAATGCAGTCCTGTTCCAAGAATGAATGCAAGAGCCATTCCCAGAACCAAACCCAACTGCAGCATGATTGTTTATTACAGACACAAACTAATCTCTTGCAGAAAGATGGGAAATCCTTTTAACATTGTATAGAACCTTTAATACTCCGGATGCGGTTGCTTTGGCCTTGTCATAGTCCTTGTTAGCAAATGCACCTGCAAGAATAGCCTGAAACCAATATGATATTATCATAGAAGTTATGAGCAATTAAAAGTATATAGGCATGTTAAAAAAACATTGTCATCAAAGCAAAAAGAATTCATGTATAGCACATAGGTACTTCATCTTTGATATGAAAGCAGCATGTAGCAAGTAGCAACACAGTAGGGCAATTACTGAACAATGTAATCATAATCTAACCTGCCCCGCAACAGCTAGACCATCAGCAAGAAGAGACACTGCCAACCAAACCTGCAGGCAGACTTGAAATGCAGCCATGGATGTTGATCCCTGGCGTGCAGCTAACGATGCTGCCAGAGTCACACAGAATGTTACAGCAATTACTCTTATTAATAATAGAAAACCTGGATGACAAGAATGAAACAGGAAAGGACAAATATTGTGTCGAATGTCAATGCTAAAATGCCAGGTGACCTATATGCAAGGAATACAATTTATAATAGAAGTATCAACTTGAATACAAAAAGGAAAGAAGGAAAGCGAGGTAGAAATTTTTGTTAAGAAGTTTTTGGTGCACCAAAATATGGGATTAAATAGTATCAAAAGAATTCAGATTGAGAAATTTTTTGTTTTCTCTTATTTTTGTTGCACTCATATTATGTGTTTTATTTGCATTGAGTTTTAATTTTATAAATTCTGTTACTGAACCCAACGAACCAATTCACCTCCCTATTGGTTCTGTGATATTATTACTGTGTATTGCTAGTTAATTAGTGTGTCTCCAGACCAAAATTTTATTCAATAAAATTTAAGTTGATTGAGGCTTCTAATCCATCTTGTTAATCTAGAATATGAAGCTTTGATGTATTTATTTCTATAATAAACTTAAAATGTAATCAATATAGAAAAAGTAGTACGCATTATCCCTTTTTATGTAAATAAATCCTTACCATTTTTAAGAAATCGATCAAATTGAAGATGCTTGATGCTTGGAGGTATAAGATCCACTTTTTCCATCAAGCTCCACAGGAGTATAACGCAAATTAAGTACCTAAATTCAGTTAATTTGAAAATAAAAGATGACTAAGGCCAAAAGAAGCAAAAGGAAAATAAGAGACGATTGACATGATAGTGCAGCTTAAAGAAGTTTGCAGCAGAGTCATCCATGTTTAAAAAAATGAGAGTATTGTTATCAAAAAAAAAAAAAAAAATGAGAGTATAATCAGAGCATTTGGACTGCAATGAAATAAGACTCACTGACATATGACATGAGCAATGGCTGCACCACTGACACCCAAGTGGAATACAAATATGAATAAAGGGTCTAGTGCTATGTTGGTCACATCTCCTGCCACTACATCACATAAGAAAAAATGTCATTAGAAAAATGCAATAGCAGGATATTACAACACTAGATAAACAACAATTTGAGTCTGTTAAGGCATACCAGTTGCATATAAAGGTGGTTTAGTGTCTTTAAATCCTCGGAAGACTCCCTGCATTGCTAATGAGAGAAGAACTGCAGGAGCACCAAGGGACCTCAATGTCAAGTAGTTTTGTGCATGGTTTAGCATAGGAGAGTCCTGTATAAATATTCTGTATTATTTGGCAATCATCCCATGCTTGTCCAAGGTCCAATCACTAAAGGAACAAGTTCAAATGAATGCCAAACTGCTAAAAGTAAAAGTAACATTCTCTTAGTATGTTTATAAAGCACTTACAGATGCTACTCCCATGAAGTTCAATAAAGGTTTTGCAGCAGATATGAGGACTATTGCCTGGATGAGGCCAAGAATGCCACCGATAACTAATGCTGATGAAGCAGAAGGGACTTGCCTTCTCTTATGCTTAACCTTAACCATATTAAAGCTAACACCAACCATATCTGATTTGTGAACATTTGCACCAGTGTCTGACCAAGAAAAAGGAAGGGATCAAAATGGGCATGTAGAAAACTTTTTATTGGCAGTCCTGTGGAGCATTGAGATGTTACTCCAAAGGAATAGTGGAGCCCAAGAAAACTTTGCTGAGTTAAACCAACATGACTTAGAAAAGAATGGGAGAATTATACCTTCATGTGGTATAAGCTCTTTCATTTCAGCATCCATAATTGGACCTGTTTTCAAGCATTTACTCTCCTTTACCAGAGGGCTGGCTCCATTAAGGGTATCTTCCTCAGCCACAAAAGAGGTAGTGACACTGACAAGTGGGAATATTGCAATCCTCGATATCTGATTGAAGAGAGCTATGGACACTCCTACAGCAGCAAGCTCCACTGGACCTGTAGGGATGGACCAATAATATTTAACAATAGATGCATTATAAGAAAATTCTAATACATATAAGGTAGTGTTGATTATTTGAATTTTTCCTCTCCAATGGTCAAGTAGAACAAAAAGATTTAACAATAGATGCTATTTATTTCTAGTGATTATTTTTGATCAAATCACCAATCAGACAGCTTCTGTAGCTGTCATTATGATTAACATTGTTTCTGTTGTTCCCTGTCATAATATAAACTCAACATATTTATGTAATATGGATGATATGCAAGTCAGATTAAGATTGTTTCTGCATTCCTTGTTATAATATAAACTCAACCACATTCATGTGAAACGGATGATATGCAATTCAGTAGCAGCATCACAAGACACACTGAAGCAAAAGTCAACTTGAACAGCCACGCACGCCAACATACTATTGTAGATGGGGAAAGGTGTCTATAGTCTATTCTAAGCTCAAAGCTAGTACACTAATGACAGAACGTACCTATTTGACCAATGAATGCTGTGTCAACCAATGAAGCGATAGGGTCAGCTGTCAAAGCCATTGCTGAAGGCAATGCAATTGATAATATTTCACGTCCAAGATTGTCAGGTTTCAAAACTAGTCTGTAGTAAGAAGAAAATCAAGAATTTCATCAATACAATAGCTCAAAATAAAAAACTTAAAAACAATGAGATTAAAGCCTCCCTACAAAGCTACAAATGCGTTCCTCTTAGTATCATTTCAACTTAATAGATGAAAATTTTCACAGAAAAAAACTACAGTTTAAGTGATACTATGCATATTGCTTAATGAACAAAACTACTCGTTTAGCTTTTCAGTTCTGGATTTTTTTTACAAAAAGATATATTCCAGAAATTCTATTAAATGGTACCTGGCATCAGTAAAGAAATTGGAAATTGGAATTCTCCTTCCATCTCCTGATGAATGCAGACTCTCTTTGTCAGCCATCTCTAGGAAGCAAAATTCAGCTGTGATGTTCAAAAAACCAACTGAAAGAGAAGTTGTAGATAGAAACTAGAGTTATAAGTCTACTGATACCTAAATAAAAGGATATAAATTGAGCTCCAAATAAGAGAGAAAAATTGGATGGTTAAGCTTTGAAACTGAAACCTCAAGCGTGAATGGAAAGAGAGTAAGAGACCACCCAGTTCCAAATAAGACAGAAATTGCCTTTCAGATTCTCACCCTCGACTAAAACGGCATCCAACACTTAGTGTATGTCATATCATGTACTTGAAAAGTTCTAGCTTGAAAACTATGCATTTGTGCATTTAATGTTAGCTTTAAAATCTATCTACCCATTATTGATGCAAAGCGTCTCCCAAACGGTTAGTCCCTCTCAGTTAGTTGAAATCTGAAACAACAACACTCGAGGCTACAGAGCTAGCATGCCCCATGCACGTATCAATCATCGTCCTATCACAGTATAGGAAGAACAAGAACAATAGAACAGAACTATAAACGTTTTGAGTTTGCAATGGGAAGTACAATTTGTTCTGGTGAAAAAGCTACCTTTGTATATGACAACAGCTTCATTAGCGTATATAGCTATGATTTGCTGTGCATAGATGGGAACATGTGGCAGTACGAGGTTGAAGAAAATTACATCAAAATATTCAAAATACATCCTTGCCAACCATTGCTAAGTGCATTCCAGCTGCTTATACAATTCTATTGCTATGTAGTAACTTAATTTGTTTGATTATTGCCAACATGTCATTTGGGCTAAATTTCAAGTTATTTAATTATCATAATTGTGTTAGTGCATCTTAATATTAGTATTAGAGAAATATAAAATTATTAATGAATCTTCACCTAATTTAACTGGTATCTAGAGCGTAACGAGAGTAAATTTTTTCCGAAAACTCTGAAGTTCATGAGTTTCCGGACTCAATGGTTCTTTACAACTTGTAAGAAAATGGCTCTTAGTAGATCGCAACCCAATGCTTAAGTGTATACATCTGGGATGAGGTAAATGGAAAATAGACAAAACAAATGAAAAACAAAGGTTTATTTTAATTGTACCTTCTTAAGCTAAGAGAGATCCTTATTTTGATACTCTGGCAACTTTTTCATATTTTAAATTTTTTTAACTTCTCCAAAACTTTGTTTCTTCTTTTAAAAAAGTGCTTTTATACTGGAAAACTAAACTTTACCAAAAAAAATTACAAATTGTACTCGCTCAAATAATATCATTTTTTTTTTCAAAAAAAAGTAAATCTTTTATTATTTTTCTGAAACCTTGAACTTTAAAGCCTATGCCGATCGCAGGGTTTAAATATCGAAGTTCAAACCACAGGGAACAAAAAAATAGCTTTCGAGCAACCTCATTCCGATAAATCGATACACAAGCGATGCCGGGAGAACCAAACCAAATAATTAAGATGGGATCCATCGAAACTCATGAATAGAAGGAACATGCTTATTCATTTTAACTTCGTTTAAAAAGTTACTTTTCGGTTTAGAATGTTGTTGTTTTTTTGGTAGTATTGTTTAGAATGTTGTTAAAACTGTCTAATTTGTGTACTTCCTAACATATTCCGTTAAATTATCAACAATGTTATGCCCATGTTATTTAGTTCGAGAATAGTATTTAGAAAAATTAAATATTTTTAAAACCATTCAATCAATTAGATTAATAACATTGAAAAACACGCTCCCATGCAAAGTTGATAAAACATGCAACAAGAGGACAAGCTTACGAACCTAATGCAAGTTATTTAACTCTGAAGAGTGCAGAGCATTCCTCTAGGGAAATATGAACATTCCTAAAGAATTTGCTAACAATTCATGATACTGTCAAATTTCCAGCAACAGGAGCGCAAGATCTTAATTACTCCACACTATTGCGATCTCCACACAAAAAACAGCAAATTTGAGGAAAAACATTCAAGGCATGTATAACTACAATATATCCTGCATAGCAGGATGTCCTTACATTTCAAAAATCATGTAAATGTTCTACCTCAGATCTTAAACGACCAAGTATATGCAGGTCCCATCTAAATCTCCATCAAAACCTCCCGTAGATTATTTCTCGAAAGAATCGTAAAAAGATTAGCAGTTTGCTTCAACTGCTGATAATAACGAGAATTCGTACATGACTGTATGCAAAAATATTAAATTAGAAAATTTGTGTAGGCAAATCTCTATAACAGGCCCTTTACCACAAGCCAATGGCTTTCCACCAAACTCCTCCAACTCCAAGCCAGATTATCATGTTAACAATACTAATAAGGAATCCATAGCCCCACCATTTAGCAAGGGGAACATAGTTGGCACCGTAAAACACGGGAGCTGACCCAATCCCATAATGAGTAAGGCCGCCCATAAGGTTGGAGAGGAAGGACAGCACCATGGCTGCAAAGAATGGAGGAGTCCCCAGAGCAGTAGCAACAGACAGGAATGCAGTAAACATGGCACCAATATGAGCAGCTCCACTTGCAAAGAAGTAATGAGAGTAGAAGTAGAGAAGGACCAGAATCCCAAAAGATAGTTGCCATGAAAGACCCAACCCACCAACAAACTGTATAAATAATAAAATCAGCAAATCATTTCATTCAAATACTCAAGGAATCTGATAAATTATTCTAATAATTTCTCAAAAAGTAAAATTAAATTTTATAAACACGTAACATGTTGCATAATGCCTATTCTCTTCTGCAGAGCATCTTCTGGAATGTGTATAATACAGTACATGCCACAAATATGGAAGGAACTGATGGAGCGCATGTAAACTATTATCATGATAAAAGAAAATTTATTCAGTGGCAATTAACAGCATTCACAGGACTAAGAACTCATGATGACCCAGGTGATATCCTTTGTTGTTTCAAAAAAGCTTTGCAGTTAACGAACCTAGAGTGGACAATTTTAAAACCAAACATATCCACATACATATACCAGAGGAAAGGAAGTAATTTTGATTCAGTATTTGCTTTAAACATTGAGGTGATGCCGGTAAACGCAGAAGTAGGAATAAAGCAGAGAAATGAAACAAGATGCATAATGAAGACTTAATTCCAAGAGTACACAAGCAAGCTGATTAATCATTATATGCTAGACAAGTGTATGTCGATAATATACAGTTGGTTGAAAGCTTATTCAGCTTCTACATATTTCAAAATAAGAAAAAGGTTCCTGTGTTGGTTTGATTTGGTCAAACAACTAGAAAATATGATAATGGTACAATAAAATTAAACAAAAAACCATGCACTCACTATTTCACTCCAAAGAATAGATAATAGGCAAAAGAACTGAAGATAAATTATCAGGAGCAGCATAAGTTATGCTAAATGAATATTAGCCAGCAGCTGGAGGAGAGAGAAGACAGAAAAAAATACCTTGACTACAGTTTGACTGAACCAAGAAATGAGACCATATTTGTTCAAATACCCAGCCATTGCAATGAGGGCAGCAAACCACGTGAGAGTATCCCAGGCAACTCCCTCAGCTAAGCACTCCTTCCATGTCACGACCCCAGTGACAAGGAGTACAGTTAGTCCAAGGATAGCAGCAGTCACAGCATCTATATTAAGAACCCCTCCAAAAATCCAAAGTCCCACCTGGTAAAATAAAGCAAGAGAGGGAATAAGTTACTGAACAAATGCAGTAAGACTGACACAAGGTATACAGTAATACAACTAAAACTGAATGGTTAGTTTTGCAGACCAATAAAAAGTTGCAAAGAACCAGAGGACCCGCAGCTCAATTTAGCAAACAAAATGAAAGATGGCATGACTAGTCAAAACCAATGTCTGTTTTTTTACAGTTTACTTGGCCAAAAAGCAAAACCACAATGCACATATGTCCAATGATCAGCCTAGCGGTGCTAATTGAATGCTCAACCAAGGACAGAAAATCCAATAGGACAGATTAGAAACCAAATCACACTACTACTATCATATACAGCTAATATTAGGTTCATAAAGGAAATGACACAGAAGAAGCAAAAGTTCAAAGTGAGTTCCTAAGGACCAACTCAGCAGTTAGTTTAGCATTTCTCACAAAAGAGAACATTAATTTGCAATCACACTTTCAAACTGAATGATTGACAAGCTAAAGCTAACAAAAAACCAAATCAAGAGAGCAAGTAGCTAGCAAAGTCATCCACAAACATAGTTCCAAAATAGTCGATTTAAGTTACCCTATTGCAAATAGGAATTTGATTACCGTAAGAAACAGAGTCGCAGTCATGATCTTCTCATTCGCTGACATAGGCCCCATCTTCTCTAACTTCTCCCTAGCAAGCTTGGGTGCGTCAGGACTGTTTTTCAAGGTAGGAGGGTAGATGATATACAAGATCAAAGGCACCAACACCAACGACACCAAACCAGGGACAATGGCAGCTTTTGCCCAGTCCAACCACCCAATGGTCTGGTTAATGGAGTTCAGAGTGAGAGTGGCACAAAGGGGATTCGCAGCCATTGCAGTCAAAAACATCGCCGACGAAATAACCGAAGTCTGAAAGCAAGTAAGCATCAACCACGACCCAAGTCTGTTCTCCGTTCCGTCACCGGCGTTACTACCACAAGCCACACACAGAGACTTAACCAACGGAAGAAAAATCCCACCAGCTCTTGCGGAAACCGAAGGAATAGCCGGTGCCAACAAGGCCTCGCTGAAAACCAAGCTATAACCTAATCCTAACGAAGAGCTACCGAAAAGGGACACGAATTGATAAGCGACGCGATTTCCGAGCCCGGTTTTGATGAACCCTTTGGCGAAGAAGAAGGCAAGGGCAATGAGCCAAGGGATTGGATCAGCGAAGCCCGAGAATGCAGCAGCGAATGGTAGGGTTTTGGTGAGAACCGAAACGCCCAAGCCCAATATGGCGACGGCACCAAGGGGCAATGGCTGTGTGATAATGCCGACGATGGTTCCCAAGAAAATCGCTAACAATTGCCACGCGTTTCGTGAAACCCCAGACGGAACGGGAACAAACCAGAGTAATACCCCCGTTGCTATAGAAGCTAAAAGCGGTTTTATTGCCGCGCCTTGCCATGGCTGAACCGGAGCCGGAGCCGGAGCCGGAGCTGGGGTGATGGCGGCTGAGGCTCTAACAGTAGTAGTGGAGTGTTTCCGATTGAAAGTGACGTTGGAGAGTGGGAAGGATGGAATTAAAGAAATGGAAGGGTTGCGGTTTAGTGTGAGGGGTTTGAAAGTGGCATGGCGTTGTGGTGGCGATTTGGAGGAGGAGGAGGAACGGAAGCGGAAAGATGGGAGAGTTGTGGTGGTGGTGAGTGCTATGGAAGCCATGGTTTGGGATTGGGATTGGGATCTGGTGCAGCGTTTTGTATCTTAATAGAGTGGCACCATGTGGCTGGAGGAACAACCAAGGGAGATTTGATTGTGAGCCGTTGGATTTGGAACGGACGGTGGAGGTTGTGATTGGAATATGCGGCTTTGTTTGTTGGTGAGGAATTGGTGGCTTTTGTGCTATTTTATCTTTGTGATTACCGTCTTTCACAATTTCAGATATGTTGAATTCTCCGTCAGAACATAACATAAACACTGTGTTGTGTGACAGAAAGGAAAATAAAAATAAATGACATACTTATTTCATTCTTCTGCACAGTACCGAGAATCTCACCAACTCAACTCCCCTACTGGAAATCATGTATGAACGGGGGTTGTCCCGTGGGCCACGTGGCGAGATGTGAATGGGTGAGTGTCCACGTTGGATTGTTGCTTTTGGTGAAGTGGCCTGGATGAACATCTTGTGAGGAAGGTGGTGATGACACGTGTTGTTCTAATGGCATTGCAGTGGAAGCAGAAGATCTTCAGCGCGCGCTCGCTTTTTGGCTGTGGAAAAAAAAAAAGAAAAAGAAAAACCAAAGCTCAAAAGAGACAATTAGTGAGATATGTTGGAGCAGTGACGTGGCAGTTTTGGAAGATGGCTATTCGCAGCGACCATTGGTGATAAGAGACAATTGTCAATTAGGGATCATTTTGCAAATCCTAAATTATATTTTCGACTTTCGAAGGACTAGCCTCGTAATTACTAATTACTAGGCTCGCTATCAAGAATCCAAGATCGCGAGTACAAAACAGGACCCATAAAGCACGTGGATCAATGCGAAAATACAATTTGTTGATGCTACATTATTAATAAAAGCATATTATAATATTCGAATTCAAGACTCTTTTTTTATCCTTTTAGTTAAATCAACAATTATTATCAAGTAACATGCACTATTTGTAAAACATATATATTTCCTTCACTTATTTTCGTTCTTTGCGCTTCGTCCTTATCAAATAATGCAAGGAAATAATATTACCACATGAAAAGAATATTGTAGTATAACTTATCTTCAATATAAAATAACCCATGGGCGAAAAAAAAAATTAAGATTTATTCCTATGTTGCACCCATACTATACCGACACGACATGATATTCTAACATGTTAATTCTAAAAAATATTAAATTTTGATACGTTAGATCACATATTGATATTAAATAATATTTTTAATTTATAAAGTGTATATTATATTTAAAATTCAATAATTAAAAAAAAATGAAACTAAACTTATAATACTCATCAATTTTGCAAAGAAACATAAAATGTAAATATTTACTATTATATTTTCAAATTGAAATATCTTTTACACTTCAATAAAATTTATTCAGTATTCATTTTTAATGTCTATTATATAAATTTACTAAAATATCAATCAATTTTTTCATAATATATAATAAAATTTCAAATATTATAGATGTCGAAGCATGTCAGAGTGTCGTAATATCGGACACAATACTTCAAATCTTTTGAAGTGATCGTAGAACATAAGTTTATGCTATATGATGGATGATTTAATGCCTATTGTTTTGAACGAACATTAATGGGTATTCTGTATTATCTTATCATTCGTTAAGGGGTTTTTCCTTCTTATATATGCTACAATAGACGATTATCATAGCAGTGGGTAGTTATTGGTATTCTATCATAGGGATCATGGTAGGGCCATTTATTGTCACTACTGCTAGGGTCTTGAGCACGTCCTAACTCCTTATCCGGGTTCCGGACTTGTACAACGTACTTTATCCTTAAGTCCTAACAGATGTGGGCTCTATATGGGCTTGCCTAAGCCCATTTAACAAACACGAAACATTAAGGCCCCTCAGCTTAGAGTATGATGTCCGCTCTACTCCGAGTTAATAACATAGATTGTTTTTTTGTAACGTTACTTATCCTTACTTTATTAATACCATCATTAAATGTTTTCTGCCTATTCATCTTAGTCTTGCCAACTATCCTTTTTTTACTAGTCTTGATTTTCCCAAACGGCGCAATTTGACATCTATTAATCATTTGTTTCGAAATTCAAAACGTCAGTTGCTTTTTTCGCATCCTTTCATCTCCCTCTTTTTTCTATATAACTTCTCTTTCTCAAATCTTTGTTATGCTCTTTCCTTCTTCTAGCCATCAGTTCTTCTTCCTTTTTCTTTCTTTTGCATTTTCTTGTTGTTCTTGTTGGCTTTACTGCCCCGTTGCTGCTCTCGTTCATCCTCTTCATTGAGCTTTTTTACCAAGTAAGTTTAGTAAACTTCTCTTTCTTTACAATCGTTATTGCATGTTTATCTTTTTTGACTTCTCCTTCTTATAGTTATTATTCTTTATCTTTTTACTGTTATGGACCCTTTTGATACTTCTTCTGATACTTTTTCCACCATCCTCTCTAAGAAAAATCTTTTTAATTCACCAACTACAAGCATACCTACAAGTTTCCCTTTTTACCATCGTATCTTTACTCCTTTTAGGGCCCATGCACTCCCTTTACCGGGTTCCGAACGGATTAGGGTAATTTTACGCCCACAACCATCCCCCACTAACATATTAACTATTAATTCCTTTACTGAATTAAACTTTAACAGTGTCTTTCCATCCAGGAACATGCCGAGGAATCGTCCCTACCGTTCGCTTCCCGCTTCTCGTTTTGCGCTCCCTTCTACTGTGGCGGGTTTAAAATGGGTTGACGAAGAAGCCTTAAGACTTCTTCAACTTATGAAAACAATCCGAGTACTCTCCATGTAGCCTTACAGTCAGTACCCCTATTCCATGATTCCATTATTACTTCTTTCTGGGTTGTTGTACCCGGAGAAGATGAACGAGTTTTTTCTTCCTCTAGGCAAGGTGAGAACTCTTTCTTTTTTGTCTATAAATGTTTATTTTTTGAGCTTAAAATCACCTTATCTTTTACCGAGTTTCAAATGGACGTCTTGAATCATCTTGAAGTCGCCCCTTCTCAACTTCATCCTAACAGCTGGTGCTTTTTACACAACTTCAAAATAATTTGTCAAGCTTATGGATTTACCTATTCTTCTCGAGTACTTTTCTGTCTTTTTTCCATGTTCTGAAATGCCATTGAAAAGGGTAGTACCCGATATAGTTGGGTTTCTTTGAAAGCCCGCCCAGGATTTCGATGGTGTACTATATATGAGTAATTGGAAAAATTTCAAAGAGGATTACTTCAAAATTTGTATACCTGAAGCTCTTCCTTCTACGCCTTTTTCTTCTTCTTCTCAATCTGCACCTCCTACCGCCTTCTTTTTGGATCTAGATGTAGCTCCTCGGTTCCCTCTATCTTGGAACCGAAGTCGTTAGACGCCTACAACCAAAGTATTTTTAAATAACTCGAAGAACTTGACTAACGAGGAATTTGAACCTCCTCAACATTCCAATGCCTTGGAATTGGTATCCCATCCAAATGCTCCAACTGATAAGCTCCAGCATGAGTGCAAGTCGTTACTCTCTATGGACCTTCCCAATTTGCTGCCAACTTGCCATCTCCAGCATTTTTGTTTCTTATATCTATCTGCCTGAGCACCAGATCTCCGACTTCAAACATCTGGTTATACCTTGTTGCTACTCGCTGCTTGGATGCCATCTCCACCATTGTTGCCTTCTCTTTTTCTTCTTCTAACAAATGTAAATCAATCTTCATCATTTCGTTGTTCTCTTCCTCTTTTTCTTCTTGTATCATTTTTCTTCTCCATGACGGTTCTTCGACCTCTACTGGTAACATCGCATCAAACCCGTGAGTGGAGTTTCTTGAATACTAGCTGTATTGATGTTATGTATTCCCATAACACATTATGTAACTCCTCCAACCAATTTCCTTTACACCCTCAACTCTCTTTTTCAAGCCATTCCTCAAAATTTTATTAGCTGACTCCACATACCCATTCGTCTGGGGATGCTCTACTGCTGCAAAATGATGTTTCACTCCTAAGTTGGCCATCACTTGTCTGAACTTCTTGTTTATTAACTGAGTCCCATTGTTAGTAATAATTATTGCCACCAAACCTACAAACTATCTTTCTAATAAAGAACTTATGGACTTTCCGAGTAGTGATACTTGCCACGGGATCCGCCTCTATCCACTTTCTGAAGTAGTTTGCTGCCACAATCAAGTACTTAATTCCCTCAGCTGCTTTGGGAAATGGACCTAAAAGGTACATTCCCCATTTAAAAAATGGTCATGGAGAAGAGATTGTAAACAACTCTTATGGGGAAGCTTTATACAAAAAAAACCATTCCCCGTTAAACTCGACTAGCGAGTGTGGGGTGGAGGAAATCCTTGTACGCAGCCTTACCTTTGCATAATTGCAAAGAGGCTGTTTCCTAGATTCGAACCCATGACCTTGCAGTCATGAAGGAATAGCTTTATATACATTAGAAAATTCCTGACATTGTTCGCACCATCGTACATGCCTTTTTGCATTTTCTCCCATCATTGGCCAAAAATAACCTGCTCGGATAGCTTTCTGTGCTAAAGACTTCCCTCCAAGATGATGTCCATATATACCCTCATGAATTTTTTCCAACACATACTCGGTATTCGATGGAGCTATACTCTTCAGCAGAGGCAAGTTAAACCCCCTCCTATACAAGCTCCTTTCAATCATTACAAACCATGTCACCTTCCTCTTTAACCTACTCGCTTTCATCTTATCTTCTGGTAATTCCCCTTTTTCCAAAAAAGTTTTAATTGGATCCATCCAATTGCCTTCCTCCACAATCCAAACAATACTCGGAGCTTGAATGCTCTGCTGTATTATAGTTTTAAATTTCCTATAGCTTTGAGAGGACATCAGCCCGGACATTGTCATTTCTCCAAATGTGCTCTACTCGGACTTCTTTAAATTCTTTCATCAACTCCTGCACTCTTGCTAAATACTTGATCATAATTTCTCCCCTCACCTGATAAACTCTACTTATCTGTGACGTCACCAACCGCGAATCACTGTATACCTCTAAAATCTTCGCTCCGAGTTCCTTTGCTTGCACCAGCCCTGCAATCATTGCCTCATATTCTGCTTGGTTGTTACTTGTAGGAAACTCCGACATTAATAAGTGTTATATAGTTACTCCTTATGGGTTTTCCATTATGATCCCCACTCCACTTCCTCTTTTATTTGATGATCCGTCCTCAAATAACTTCCGCCAACCATCTACTTCTTTACTTTCGGGATGCGTCATTTCTACCACAAAATCTGCCAATGTATGTGCTTTTATTGCCATGTGCGCTTCAAATCTGATGCCATACTCTGACAATTCTACCGCCCATGCTACCATCCGCCTATACTATTATCTGATGACAATGAAAATAATGACGAAGCCTCCTTGCTGTTATCAGTAGTGCAAACGCCACCTTTTCTACATGTTGGTAACGCACCTCAGCTCCCTGCAGTACTTTACTTATAAAGTACACAAGCTTTTGACTTATGTCTTCTTCTTCTCAGACAAGGACCAAGCTAACTGCTTCCTGCGAAATAGATAAATATAAGAATAAAACTTCACCTGGCTCCGGCTTGCTAAGAATTGGGGGTGAAGCTAAGATTATCTTTAAATGCTGAAAAGCAGCTTCACACTTCTCTGTCCAAGCAAAATTGTCTCTCTTCTTTAACAATTGAAACAATGGCAAAGAAACATGAGCTGAAATTTGCCAAGAACCTGGATAACGTCGTTACTCGCCCATTTAGCTTCTGAACCTCCCTGATGTTTCCTGGATTCTGCATTCCTAGCACAGCTCTGCACTTATCTGGATTAGCCTCAATCCCCATTTCTGTTAATAAGAATCCTAGGAATTTTCCTGTGGGAACACTTAGCTGGATTCAACCGCATATTATGCTTTCTGATCTGTCCAAAAACTTCTTATAAGTCTGCCAAGTGTGTTTTACCATCTCCCGACTTTACAATCATATCATCCATATACACGTCCAACATCCTACCTATTTGTTCCTTAAATACTTTAGTCATCATCCTCATGTAAGTGGCTCCTGTATTTTTTAATCCAAAATGCATCACATTGTAACAATAAACTGCATCTTCCGTTATAAATGCCATTTTTTCTTGATCTTCTTTCCACAAGGGTATCTGATTGTACCCGGAATAAGCATCCATAAACGACAAAACTTTATAGCCGGAAACACTATCCACTAAATGATCAATACTTGGAAGTGGAAAAGGGTCTTTAGGGCAAACTTTATTCAAGTCCGTGCAATCAGTGCACATCCTCCATCTCCCATCCGGTTTCCTTATTAAAATCAGGTTGGCTAGCCATGTTACATATTCTCTTTCTCTAATGAAACTGGCTTCCAACAACTCCTTCGTATTTTCTTCAATTGCCTTCCTCCTTTCTAGACAAAATCTCTTCTTTTTTTGGGCAACCGGCTTTGAACCGGGCATTACCGACAGATGATGACAAGACAAAACTGGATCTATCCCCGACATGTCAAAAGGTTTCCAAGCAAACAAATCTGCATTCTTTTTTAACAACTCTTTCAACTCTTCTGCTATCTGCTGCTCCAACTTGGAACCTACTTTGGTAGTTTGTTCCACTAAGGTTCCTAATTGGAATTCCATCATCATTCCGGCGGGTTCTGGTCTTTCGTCCTTATCTTCCATTTGAGGATCCATCCCCACTACCATTACTCGTGGCTCTACTTTCTCTTCTTTGGTACTCGCCTTCTCTTTCTGATTATCTACTTGATTTCTTTCCTTCCAGGTTTCGCCTTCCATTCCTTTCTCTTTCTTATTTTATTGTGGAATCCTCAAGCTCATATTATAACAACTCCGAGCAACCACTTGATCCGCCCTCACTGTGGCTATATTCCCATCTTTGGCCACAAATTTCATGGCCAACTGATCTATTGACAAATTTTTTTTGAACTTCTTCATAAACGGTCTGCCTAAAATAACATTGTATGCCGACCCTAAATCCACGACTGCAAACGACAAAGTTACTATCTTATGCGTAGGCGCCTTGCCTAATGTTAATCTCAAAGGCATATACCCCAATGGCTTAATTTTATCTCCTATGAATGCCCATAAATCAGCTCCACACGGCTCTAGCTGATCACAATCTAAATCCAGCCGCCTAAACGCATCCCAAAATATGATGTCAACCGAGCTCCCCATATTTACTAACATTCTATAAACACGATAGTTTGCTAATAGTCCCGCAATGACCAAAAGATCATCATGCTCCGGGTCCAAAATTTTGTCATCCAAATCTTCAAACACTATCTGCTTGCCCGTCTTCCTCCTTTCTTCTTTAAAATGAGGCTTCTCGGAAATAGCCATACACATTTTTAAATGCTTTTTCTGAGCATTACTTGATTCTCCACCTCCAGCTCGCCCTCCGGCTATAGTGCATATATGTCCCACATGTACTTGACTAGGTGATGTCTGTGCTTCTGCCTTTTGACCCCTACTCGCTTCTTTACCCCTTTCTTTAACAAGGCTACGGCTTATATCTGGTCGCTTATATTTATGGTCTCTTTCTCTACATCCTTCTCCTTCACCCCTTCTTACATACTTCTGCAACTTTCCCTCCTTAATCAACCGCTCAATAACATTCTAATAGGTGGCGGCCTGGGAATATTTCTCATCTATGTGCTCATCACCTCCTTCAGTATTTGTGCTCTAGAAGTATTTAACGGAGCAAACTCCCTTTGATATGCTTCCCGGAACCTTTCTCCAACTAAGCGAGGCCTCCTTTCTTCAAACTGTCCTCTTCCCGCGGGTCTATCTGGCCTCCTGTTTTGCGTAGCTTCTTTGAAACCTTGTTCAATTTCTTTTTGAGAGGTTGTAAATTCCTCTAAATTAATGTACTTCCGAGTTCTTTCTAACAACTCATCTTTAGTGGCCGGTCTCTTCTTTGCTAAAGAGTTTTCCAAACCTCCTGGTTGGATCCTAGTGGTGAACAACAACAAATATGTCTGATTTTCCCACCCCCTGACTTGCCTAGCCTCCGCCTGGAAACGTTCGTAATATTCTCTCAACTTCTCGCCAGGATTTTTCCTTACTCCACATAAATTATGCGTAGTTTTAGGTTGTGGTTCACAGTGAGAAAATTGTTGCGTAAATCGCAATGACAACTCCGCCCAACTGTCAATAGAATTTTTCGGCAACGCTGTGAACCATTCTAAAGCTTATTTTCTCAGAAACACAGGAAATGTTCTGCACGAAAGAGAATTTGATTCTCCACATAATGACATAGTTTCTCTAAAAACTGTTACAAATTCCCGGGTATCTGAACTTCCATCATATGCCTTCATGTCATTGGGCTGCTTAAACCACCCCGAAATGGGTTCTGCTCTCAACCTCCATGATAATGTTGTCCCTGATGGCCCTTGATTAATGGACCTTACAGGAACACCCTGCTGACACTGTGGCTGATATGGTGCCACCCATGGTTGTCTATTCATAAATGATCCTCCAGGTCCCACGTTCATCATTGGGCCTCCATAAGGTTGCGCCCTATAACCGTCTTGACAATCTTGCCCATAAAAATAATATTCTGGGTTATCTTGGTGATTACCCGTCTGATGTTGAGTTCCTCTTCCCCCTTGATTTTCTCTATCCCAAACATAATAATACCTGGTTACATCTGGCAGGTATTCTCCCCTGCGATTGTGATGAAACTCTTCTCGCTCATACCTTCTTCCTCCTTGATATTCGACCTGGCGCCTTTGATTCTGCCAACCATCATCTTGGGGAGTATAATTTTGGCGGCTTGCCTCATGTTGGTCTTCCTCCCAAACATCGTAATGTTCCACACTTGCTCGCCCACCTTCTTCTTCGGGAAGGAGCCAGTCTCCTTCCTGCTTCTCGAGTATACTCCACGTGTACTCGCTCCTCGTTTCTTTGATCCATCCCTCGTCTCCTGCCTCGGTTATCCATTCCTTCTGGAGGACTTCTTGACTCCTTTGAAGGTTTCCCCTACGAATCTCTGGCCTTCTAGTCTCTTCGTCTCTTGGATGAGACAACAGAATATAACTAGGACGAGGGGATAGTGAACCCCTTCTCCTACAACGTTGCACATTCTCTTGATCTTGTCTCTCTTCCGAACGATGCCTCATTCTTCCTCTTTCATGGTGATGTCTACTCCTTATGTCTTCTGCTAACTGGATTAAAGCTTGTCCAATTGTATTCAGAGAACGACTCCTCCCACTGGATTGAAAAGAATCTTCCTCCACTCCACCGAAATTTCCATTCTCTACCGCCCGCTCCTCACGGTTGTTACTTGCCATTAAAAAGAAAAGGTAGGAATAGTTTTACCTTCCCCACAAACGACGCCAAATGTTCTGGACGAACATTAATGAGTATTCTATATTATCTGATCCTTTGTTAAGGGGGTTTTCCCTCTTATATATGTTATAATAGACGATTATCATAATAGTGGGTAGTTACTGGTATTCTATCATGGGGATCATGGTAGGGCCCTTTACTGCCACTACTGCTAGGGTCTTAAGCACGTCCTAACTTCTTATTCGGGTTCCGGGCTTGCACAATATACTTTATCCTTAATTCCTAACTCAGATGTGGGCTCTATATGAGCTTGCCTAAGCCCATTTAGCAAACCCAGAACACCTATTATATAAGAAACAGTACTTTTTGTACAAATTAAATTATCCTCCACCTGCACAATTTATCTTTGAGATATGTATGTTATTTTAACAAATTTGGTTTAAGTGAATTTAAACAGTCACTTTCAATCTAAATTGAGGAAATATTTTAGGTACACCCATCGCACCACTGACTCAGTGCGACAGGTCAATCAAATGAAGTATTTTTTGTGATGTGTGTACGAGAAGAAGAGAAATTTTTTTTGTTTTATTTCAAGTATCAATTTTTGAATGAAACTAGTAAATACATCAAATATACCTTCTCCCTAGAATTGGACTTGGACCACACTGCATATTCTTTACATTCTTACACGTATGTACTTTTCATCTCTGAGAAGGGGAATCGGGCCTAAGTCTACCAGGCTAGTTGAGATGCAAACATTTAAAATGGATTTCTATTTTTGATCTTCAATATGAATGGCTTTAAAAGTTAACTTACAACCTCAACTTGAATTGGGCCAACACCATAAAACTATAAACCTACCGAAGCAACTTACAAAAATTTAGTAAAATTATACTGCCCTTCATAAAGTTAACAGTTATTATTTCAGGGAAAAAAAAAACAGTTATCACACTTAAAATGAAATCTGAATTATTTACTTTATATACTAAATGAAAAAATTACCACCAAAAAATAAAAATAAATGAATAAAATTATTTTAAAGTAAATTTGTTTTTAAAGTACACAAGTAAGATGCATTTATTTTAAATTTCACTGTTAGGATTCTAATATATTTTAAATTGAATCAAACAAATTTATATTTACTTACACACAAATTTTTTTTAAAGTAACTTTAAAAAAAATCAAATGCTAAAAATTCTGGTTAGTTATGAGGTTTTATTATTTCTGAGTTTCTGGCGCCAATATCACCCAATAATAAATTATTGCTGATTACTAAGAATTGGCCTGCGATCATTAGCACTCAAATAAGGCAATAACATTGCTTTTAAACTTTGAGGGTGTTTGGTAAAGTAAAAAAAAAAAAAATTATCTGAAAATCACCATTCTCAATAATATAGTAGGAATGTGAATTTTTCAAAAATGTTAAAAAAAATTATTTGGTAAATCAAAATATTAACAGAAATATTATTTAAGTTTTTTGAATATATGTTAAGTTAAGAGTGAAATATTGCTAAGAATATATGCTAAATTTACGTAACTAGCCATGTAATTAATTTTGTTTATAACGTTTTTGTTTTTCATTTCCTCTCTGACTCCTATCAAAGTTGTCGTGGTTATAAATCTCGTGAATCACATGTTACAGAATCTTCCATGTCTTGTCGGCATATTTAGGATCCATCACAACCCTGTGCTTAAACGCCTCTATTTGAAAATTCATCTTTTTCTGATTACTCATCTTTCCCTTCCAATCCAAATCCCAATACCCACGATCCAAAATCGTAACTTTCTTAGAAACCGGAATCCGAAAACCCTTCGGGGAGTGTTTGGCAGAGAATTTTTTTTTTTTATCTGAAAATTACGATTTTTAAAAATATGAGTTCTTTGTTATCAAAAAGTTATTTGGTAGACTAACATATTTCTGGAAATATTGAGCTAATTTTCTGTGTTTAATTGTATTAAATTTTTTTTTGTCATAAAAATCTTAAAATATCACCTTTTAAATGGTATTTTTGGATGATTTTTTCAAAAAAATTTACACATAAAATAAAATCTCAAGAAAATTGGATTCCCAAATTTTTTTTGAAAATCTTGTACCAAACATAAATAAGTAATAAGTAAGTTTACCACTTTCAGTTTCCTGAAAATTCAAAAATAATCCTAAAAACAAACGGCGCCTTAAAATTGGAGACTAATCAATCCAAAAAAAAGAGAGGGGAAAAAAGAGCTTAAAAGTTGAAGTGTGAAGACTGAAGAGTATAATGGGCCATCAACCGTCGAATATCATTCAATAATATTATTCATATTTCATACATTATTTTTTAAAATATACTTTCACATTATTTTTTATGATAAAATAAAAAAAACATATTTTAATACAATTTCGGATCCATTTAATACAACAGGAACTTCGCGTATTCTTTTCATAATTTAGTTTCATTATTCAATTTGTTTCCTCTATAATTTTTTTATCATTGTGGATTATGCATTATGATTGGACGAGTACATCCTTCATAATATTGCAATATTTAGATATTTCTACGAGAGCATATATTGAACATAGCACCACAGCCACAATGATGAGAACACAATTTGCAAATGGAATCTAATGGAAAGCATACAGACAAGACAAAACGAAACAAACATCACGTTGATAAAATAATTAAATATACTTTAAATAATAATAATAAAAGAAATGAGCTGAGAATTGTTTCATTCAATGTTATAAAAATCGGTGAATCGTTTATGTAATTGGGCCGATTTTTATATTGGACCAGCCGTGTTATAGAATCGGTGCGACTTGGTCAATTTTCGTAAAAATTGGTGTCCCGACCCGATCAGTTCAATGACTGACTCGGTTCATAAAAAAAAAATTAATTTATTCTCATCAATTGATGTCTTTCTTTTTTTCAATCTCACACACAAATTATTTGTTTTCTTTTGAAATATTTAAGTGATCTGTAGTTTATTAACTTAATAGATTATGTACCTATAACATTAATATTATCTTGGTTATGCAATATGTAGAAAATTTTGATTTGATTTATATATAGTTAGAGATGTCATCTATTGAACCTGAAATACTAGTATAACAAATATTATATGTTTGATTAATCTTTTATTGGACAATGATGTGTAATTTATTATTTTTCATATTAAAATATTTAAAATTGGTATCATTTTTGAACATATATTTAAGTATATTTATATTTTTTAATATAAATTATAAATGGCTTTAATATTTCTTCAGTGAATGTAGATAAGTTATCTACATTCACTCCCAAAACGACGTCGTTTTGGATTAAAAAATTTAAAAAATGTAATGAAAAAGACTATTATAACTCTTAAATAAATTATAATTATAAAACTATCATGATTCTCGTCTCAAAACAACGTCGTTTTGGATTCAATGTAGATAACTTATCTATATTGACGGCAAAAGATACGAACCCGTTATAAATTTACATATACTTATGAAATTATGTGATTGAAATTTATTTAAAAAAAAATTAAGGTTGAAGATTTATAAAAAATAATACGAGCGAGCTTTCTAGTCCATTGTTTCAAGAAATAAATAGTCATCCAATGATATACAAAAGTTTATTGACACGTGTTCTTAAAATGTTTATGGTTAGAAATTAGTGATGAAAATTGATATGTAGTTTTGGTATCAATAATACACAAGTCGCTTTGGCCGAGTGGTTAAGGCCTGCGAGCTTTTTAGTCCATTGTTTCTAGAAATAAATAGTCATCCAATGATATACAAAAGTTTATTACACGTGTTCTTAAAAAGTTGAAAAGAGTGTTATCCAAAAAAAAAAAAAAAAAAAAATTTGAAAAAAGTTATACTTATAAATTTTTTGTTTACAAATTACATTACTTTAAAAAATACACTAAGTTGCATTATGTATTTTTGAAAATACATAATGTAATTTGTAAAAAAATTTGTAAATTGATTTTCTTTTTAAGGTAATGGTTAGAAATTAGTGATACAAATTGATATAAAGTTTCGGTATAAATAATACACAAGTCGCTTTGGCCGAGTGGTTAAGGCGTGTGCCTGCTAAGTACATGGGGTTTCCCCGCGAGAGTTCGAATCTCTCAGGCGACGATCTGTTTTTTTATTTTAATTCAATTGTCCCTCGATTTTCGCGTATAATAACCCACGTCTGACGGTCCAACAAAACAACAACATCGACTCTATTGCGGACAGCTACCTACCTGTGTTGGAAAATAGCATACACTCATCGTTTGTTTATTAGTAAGCTGACCCCTTTCTTTAATAAGTACATATACCTACTTACAATACATTACACATTTGCATAATTTTTAACATTTAGTTATGAGTAATTTATATCATTTTATTATATAAACACACACATACACACACTTTAATTCTACCATACACTTTAAATGTGATGTAATTTGTTCTAATAAAAACCTGTAAAAAACTTTTTTTTCTTCATGTTTTTATTTATACCGTTCAAAAGAAAAGATTGGCTTCAAATTCAGAGCGAACGAAGGTTCATCATCACGCCTTTTTTTGTGCTAATGTAAGGGACCAAAGTTGATTGAAAACAATGTCACCTTAACAACCTTGTGAGCAATTAAACAAAAAGTCATGATTAATGTTGGACTCTTCTCTCATATGGCAAAAGCAGCCATTGGATGTGTCTGAAGTCGTCACATCGACACTCGCATAAGTGTAATACAATAATTACTAGCAAAATCATTTTGCATTCATTTAAGTTGTTGTCATTTGACCACGTGGAAATTAAGATGAAAAATTTAGAGTAAATTTTACATATTTAAAACTGTGACAATATCGAAAATGAAATGCAGGTAATTAATAATAATACTCTTAACCTTAGATTATTCTCACAGTATTTATCGAGTAATGATAAATAAAAATCATTAATTCATTATTTTCTCCGCCACACGAAACGAGCATGTCATTTCCTTTTCTTAAGATTTAGGTACATGACAAAAATCTCGAATTTGGTCCTTCTCGTTATGTCATGACTCATGATTGATAAAGAGGTTCTTCCAACACTAACTTTATCAATGATTTTAAATTTTAATCATTCCCAATGCGGTTCGTTTTACCGTACCCCCAGACCTCGATCGTCGTCATGCTTGATCGATTTTGATTCTATAATTATTTTTATTTTTTGAGTTAACACAATCTTAATTATTTCTTTAAAATAAATTGATTTCTCTTATATTTTTATAATTCACAAGTTTTAATTCTTTGAGTTGTTTACGAGTCTAATCCGAAGTGTTATTGAGTGAAGGTTCTTTTAATGATTTATATTATTCTCTAAGAGTCCCATGCCCATTGAGTTTAAAAGGTAGATGTTACATCATGTTCAGCTTAACTGTGCAAGCTGTGCTAAGAAATTTCACACAAAAAATTAGGGTGGGCAAGAATCGAACTCGGAACATCGACTCTGATACCATATATAAAGAATCATCTCAACACAAAACTTTAAGGGCATGTTTGGTGTATAGTATTGTATAGGGCCTGATTGTATAAAACTTAATTAAATTTTAATACTATTCATCGCTTGGTATGATATTGTATATGGTAATATCATCCAATATTTTAAAAATTAATATATTAAAAAAATTAATATATTAATATTGAAATGATATATTAATTCTTGAAAATTGTACTTGTAAGCAATATTAATACATCAATCCCTTATCAGGCCTAATCTCACCTCCTTAGGCCTGATTAAGTTATACATCATTTTGATGTATTAAGGGGTTCTACTGTATAAACTTATACTATACGATGGTCACACCAAATAAATGAAAATGTCATAACGTTAGTGGCAGAGCCACTTACATCCTGGGTATGGCCTTGGCTCGGGTTAAATTTTAACAAACTATATATAATTATAATTAATTACAATTTGGCCTGGGTTAAAATTATAATTTGGCCCGGGTTAAAATTTGTAATTTGGCCCTGTTTAAAACTTAAAATATTTTTGGTAAGAGATTTGGGTAAGTTATATTAGGTTATGTGTTCAATTTTCACTTATATAAAAAATAAAATAAAACATTTTTAGTAAAATTAAAAAATATTTAATAAAATTATAATTCTTCTTGATATTGTATGCTCAGGAGCTTTGTATTTATTAAAAATTACATATATTATTATATGAACCAACTAAAATTAAAAAAATAAATACACTTATAATTTTTTGGCCCAGACTAAAATTTGAGCCCGGCTCCATCGCTGCATAACGTATAGTATAAGCTTATCCTATCAAGCTTTATACATCACATCAAACATGCCTTAAGGTGTTGGGTGAATGCAATTTTAATGGTTTATATTACTCTTTAATACACCTCTCACATAAAAGCTCTTTGAGCTTGAAACGTGGATATTGCATAGGCCCAATTTTATTTTATTTTTTGATTTTACCTTATGCTTATTTAATTCCACAAATCGAACTCATGACCTTATGGTCACTGAAGCTCTGATATCATGTAAAAAATCACTTCAACCACCCAAAACTTTAAGGTGTTGGGTGAAGGCCTTTTTAATGATTTATATTATCCTCTAACAAGATGTTTAAACTCCTCCCAAAGGTGATATGTGTAAATAGAATCAAGGCTCTTTTCTTTCTACTTACTCAGCTCCCTTGCTACCAACTAAGCTACCATGATTTGGTGGATTGATTGTGTTCGATCCCATGTTAAAATAATTCAGAAACACACGTGTTAATTATGGCATGGGATGTTTAATTATTCCAATTGGAAATGATATCGGAAAGCACTTTCCATTTCCCTTCCCTATCTCTCCGTTCGTAATCCAACTCGTCATTTCAAATTAAGTTGCTTTAAATTCACTTCATGATAACTATTCGATACACAATAACATATTTCTCGTTGCACTGATTATTTGCCACTATTTAGCTATACTTTAAAGTTGAAAACCAAAGCTGAAGTTATAATTGCACTTGGAATTTAATCTTTAATCTCAAACTAACTTTCTTATAATAATATGATGAAAATCCACAAATCAATGAAAAACTAACCGACTAAGTACCTATTAACCGTGATTCACTCATCACCCATTGTGGACATATTCTTTTGATTAATTAAACCCTTCAAATTCATACACAACCACGAATTGTACGCAAATCTGGTTGTTGCTTCCAAAATTCTAAAAGCACAATCATTCAGCATTATGATCTTAAAGACATTCAGTTTGAACAAAGGATAAGTATTGTAGAACAAACTTATCACTAATAGTGGTATTGTTTTGTACATCATATCCCAGGATAACTACGATATATAAATAAATAATATATATATATATATATATATATATATATATATTTATTTATATAATTAATTAAACAATATTTAGAAGTATTATCCATACAATAGTTGAACCGAAAAATAATGATTAACGGTCCATGCACATTTCTTTTCACAAGTATGACGGATTCTTGTAATTAACAAAGTGACTTCAATTTCATCACAATTATGTAAAATTCACAAGACTAATTACATGATCACCATCCAAATATACATGACTGACTTTTATTTCAGACCTACCTTGTTATTCAGTGAATTTGCTCCCCCAGAATAACGGACAAAAATTCAAATATTACAAGGTTTTATGGCGGTGCTGAAGAAGTTTCAATAATAATGACTAGGCAATATAGGATCCTCAGAAGACTTAAAAGAAAGGGAAAGCTAGCTAGGGAGAACACTCTCCCATTAATGCATCAGTTTGAAAAATCAAGAAAGGGAAAGGAGGAAATATCTTTCATCAAGTCCTCCAAGTCCCACTCTCCCATGTTTAACTCTTCTTGAAACAAATTCTCCACCCCAGTTCTAATTTCACCTCTCTTATTGTTGCTAATATTGCTGTTATTAATAATACTGTTTATGTCATCAAAGTAACTATTGCTATTAGTATCTCCTTTGCATGCACTCTCCACTTTCAGGTTATGGTCAGAAATAGTGCTAACACTCTCTAGAGGAGGAACACACATTTCCCCTTCTGCCCCAATATTTACATTCCCAAAAACTCTATTTTCAAAATAAAAATCTTTGCTGTTAACTCCACTCTGTGAGAAACATGGCCCTGTACCGTTGAAGAATCCACCAAAAGCTGGCATGTTTAGTCCATGCTCTATTATAGGAAACCTGTCAATTATGGTATTGAGAACTGTGGTTTGCACTGATGGTGATGGAGATGAACTGAACATAGGCATAAAGTCAGCATGTTGATGATCTTGCATAGAAGTAAACCCTCCCATATTATTAAGGTCTTTGTTATGCTCATATGAGGACTCGCTTGTGTTTGGTGAGGTTGTGGATGACAAGTTCTTGAGTCTTTTCTTTATTGTTGAATTCCAAAAGTTCTTAATTTCATTGTCGGTTCTCCCAGGTAAGCGTGCCGCTATTTGAGACCATCTTTAAAAGTGAAACACAATTTAATGTCATTTTAATACATAGCACAAAATTAAATTGAATTGAGTGGGTGACTATGTATATGTTTCTTTCCATCTATCTATAACTAAAAAAAAGAATGCATGCTTTGCATGGAAGCTAATAAATTTTTTTAAACGATACAAATAAAGAAGTGTCATCAAGTCGAAGTCAAGAAAAGACGAATCACAATGCCTATCTATGTTATTTTCATTAGTTCTTTTGTCCGCTACAAGGATCCGCCTAGACTTATATATATCATTATTATTTATATTTAATGCATGTTTTGAATGTATTTTTAACTTTGAATTATTTGTGCCACATCTTAGACCATGGAGAACTAGATTTTGACACCCAAACAAATTTTTGCCTGTCCTTTGTTCATGCAAGGTATTTTAGAATAAGTAATGTTGCAATATAATTTTTCGGACATGCGATGACTTTGTTGTTGACTTTCTTGCATACTTCTATGTTTTATAAATATAGGCATTTTTTTATGGGAAAATGGTGTCATGGAATTTGAGAATCTTACAAATTATTCATATATTTTTTCTAAACCACACCCGCATCCGTACCTAGTGGCTAACAAATATTGAACTTTTGAAATGGTATTAAATAAGACTTTCTTTTTTCTTTTCAGACACTAATAATGCATCTACCTCTTTCACTTTTTCAGATAAAGATGATGGCTACAATTAGAACGAGCTCTAATGGACGTTAGAAATGCCAGATACACTTAATACTTGGATTTACATAACACAAGGGCAGCAATGACGGAGTTCTTAAATATAATACAAAAGTTTTAAAATATTATTTAATTAACGCAAAATCACTTCTCATCTTTTTTTGCAGCAACTCAATATAACTATGTATTAAGGATAATATATAATTATTGATTTTTTCTCTCCGCAACGTCAGTCGATAATGTCTAAGGGAAAAAAAAAATAGCTTTATTATTATATTCATATACTATTCTTAATATATAGTTATAACGAGTTGCCGCAAAAAAATTTCCTTATAGGAGAAGTGAGCGACTCTTTAACTAATTATAAGTTCTTTGTAATGTTAATGATGCATGGATCCAAATTTGGTAATAAAGATAGATAAATTTATGGGAGAGAACATATAAGTATAAAAGACAAAGGTGGACCTGTTTCCAAGAAGGGAATGGAAATGGATGATGAGTTGTTCTTCTTGGGGTGAGAATGCGCCTCGTTTAAGATCAGGCCTCAAGTAATTGATCCATCGAAGCCGACAACTTTTGCCACATCTTTGCAAGCCAGCATTTCTGGCCACATCAGTCCAACAACCTTGTCCACTGTTTAGCATGTAGTTCATGAGCTTGTCATCTTCCTCTGGTGACCACAACCCTTTTCTAAGCTTGTTATTGGAATTGTTTTTTGGAGATGTCTCAGGCTTCCTCATATTGTAAGCCTGATCCGGACCCAGTATTCCTCTGATGGGTAATTTCCTATCCCAACAAGTTCGATGTAGATAAGAGAAGGATTTATAGAGAGAGAAAGATAAGAAAGAAGCTTCATGGGTGGGAATGATGATGATGATTATGATAATGATGGTTGTGGGGTTTGCTTACAAAATAGGGAAGAGTCAGAGAGAGAGAGAGAGATCGAGGGGTTGGGTGACGAGTCTAGGTAGAAAACTGTTTTGAGAGGGACCTGAGGAATTGAGATAGATGGTGTCTTCTTGTCCTTGACTCCATGTCCTTGTCTTTTTTTTTCTTTTCTAATTATTCCTTCACTCACAAGGTAATCATCATACATGAATCATCGGGTGCCAGACGAAGAAATATTTGTACATACGAGTTTGTTTTATAACCAAGTCAAGTTTTTTTGCTTCCACTTCACATAATCTCTCCCTATGTACCCCCACACGTGACACGGTGTATGTACGTAGTTGAAGATATTGAACATATATCAAAGATAATAAAGAATAAAAGTTATGACTCACCCTGAACAATAACGTCTATAAGTTATTCTGTTAATTAATTTTTTGTGCATAAGATCCACATGCACATACTTAAGCTTCATTACATAAAAAGAAGTAAAATCGACTCCAAATATGTATGAACATATATATTACATACGCCTTTTGTGAGCAATCACTTCTATCTATGTTAGTTGACTAATAAGCTATAATTCCGCGTACAAAAAGAAATAGAGGTTTGTTAATTATGTATTTGTATTGGTTTTATAAATTTTAAGTTAGGGTACATGAAGGTCGGGTCCAAGGGTAGGGTAGTCTCAGTATGGCTGCACCAACAATGGCTAAGTAATTAAACACATACATAGCAGATATAATTTTGTAGAGGACTAATGCTGACTTTCATAAATGGTAAACCAAATAGTTTATTAAATTGAGATTGAAGGAAGTGATTCACTTTATCCTTCTTTCGTTTTGTCCTGTATATTCTTTTCCAAACAAAGGTGAAACGTGCTAGAAAAAGAAGAAAGAAACGGTGCAACAGAATATTGACTTTTCCAGCGATCTTTTTAAAACAAGGACAATACATATATAGGTGGGTTATATATATATATATATATATGGGAATGATATACTTACTACCAAAAAAGTTTACAACCTTTACAACCAACCTAATCACAGTTGATTTTCGTCAATCTAACAGTGATTATTTATTGAAAATTATTGGGTCGCATTAATTAATTATTAATTTCTAATAAATTATAACCGTTAGATTGACAGAAATCAACGATGAGTAAGTTGGTTGTAAATGTGGTAAACTTTTTTTATTGTAAGTATATCCTGCCCCATATATATATATACATATATATATATATATGAGACAGGATCCTTTGACACTGGTGTCAAATTTAAAATTTGACACCTCATCTGAGAGCCGTTAGATCAAAAAAGATCAATGACTTTGATTTGTAAGCATGTAATACCATTGATCTTTTTTTATCTAACGGCTCTCAGATGAGGTGTCAAACTTTAAATTTGACACTGATGTCAAATGATCCTACCTCTATATATACATGTGAGAAAACTTTGAAGAGAGATCTTATAGCTATGTACTTCAGTGAGTACATAGGTATTATATTAAAGTTATATTTTTTTTCACTTTTCATGTCAATGGACAGTTTCTAACTTCTGAGGAGAGAAAAAAAATATAACTTTAATATTATAATTATGAGATAGGTTATTCTGCCTACTTTTTTTTTTTGCCTACAACTCTAAAAGATCATTAGATCAGAATCTTAAATAATATTTATCTTTCTTTCTCCTCTTTAGATTCTGATTTAACGGTGTTGGAGGGTGATAGACAGGTAAACAAAAAAAAGTAGGAAGAATAATATATCCCTATAATTATATACTTCCCGAAGTATATAATTGTAAATAGGGGTGAAAGTGGGTTGGACTGGGTCAAACTTTGCCCCAAAAAGCCCAAGCCTACGTCAAAAAAATTCAATTTGACCTGGCCCAAGCCTAATACGAGTCTAACTGTTAGCCTGGCTTGGCCCATTTATAAAAAACACAAATGACCTGGCCTAGCCCGTTAGCCTGTTAATTTTTAACTTCCAAACAAAACCATGAATCAACTTTACAAAATACTCAAATTCTGTTGCTAAACCAAAAATCATAATTTCAACGTCCAAACAGGATAATGAATCACAACAAAACTCATACAATCTGCATTTAAGTCAATTTCAAAAACAAAGTGTTCAAACTAAATAACATATATTTCATCGGATCCAACAAACAAATCCATACTATATAAATTAAAATAACTACATGAATCCAACAAACAATCATGATGCTTGTAGTAAGTATAATATCTCCCAAAAACCTTTTAATATATTCATATACACAATCTAACATGATGAGATGTTCGTTCCTCCTACATAAAAAATAAAGTCAGATTTCTATTAAAATATAATCGAATATAATTAAGTTATAAATAATTGCAATTGATTAAATTTATATCTTTTGTTTTGTCTTCAAGTCATAGTTATTATATTCTATTTTTTTTAAAATAAATAGTATAATATAGGCCGACCTGTAGGCTTATAGGCTAGGCCTTGTAAAAGTGAGCCTACGTCCTTTTTATTAAACAAGCTTTTTCAAGGCCCAAGCCCGGCCTATTTTACGAAATATACTAGGTCAGGTCTGGCCTGACGTAAGCCGAGCCGAAGGCCCCTGTAGGCCGGCCCGGCCCAGTTTCACCCCTAATTGTAAGCAGTTAAAACGATACAACTTACAAACTTTAAAATAATAAAATATTTTTCATATATATATATATATATACAGGAAAATATTAGCCTCATGTGATAGTAGATAGCAAGTTTCTCCTACACACTCAAAAAGGTTTGGGATCCACTTAAATTTTTTCTTCTCTTTCCTAGTATAATGAGACCCACATGAGTTTGTGAGTGTAACATAAAATATCTTATCTCCTATTGCATAAGAAAATCTCCTATTGCATAAGAAAATATAATATATATATATATATATATATATATATATATAATATATAAGATAAAATTATTTCTGCAGCCGCTTTACGTACAACAATGACAGGTGTAGGGTTATGATTCCTCATATTTAATGGTTTCATCCTTTGTATGGTTATGATTCCCTGCATTTAATGCTTTCAAGTATATATATATGGCAAGTATTTGATTGCTGCACGTACAACAGCTGCAGAAATATAAACCTTATATATATATATATATATATATATATATATATTGAAAAATATTTCTCCGGCAAGTTGATATAAATTTAACTACGGCCACTCCAAAACTATGTCATTTTATTTATTTATTTTCTTATATTAATTGATTCAACTTTGAATCATTTATGAGTAGCCGGAGATAAATTTAACTTCGGCCACCCCAAAACTATGTCATTTTAGTTATGATTCTCTTTTTCTCTCTCTTTCTTCATTACCATTGATCCATCTTTGTACGATTATGATTTAGTAGTAGCCGGAGATAAAATTATCTCAAGCAACTTGAGAAACGCGATAAGCCATATATATATATATATATATAGAGAGAGAGAGAGAGAGAGAGAGAGAGGTAGGATCCTTTGACACCAGTGTCAAATTTGAAATTTGACGCCTCATCGGAGAACCGTTAGATCAAAAAATATCAATGGTGTCACATGCTTACAAATCAGAGTCGTTGGTCTTTTTTGATCTAACGACTCTCAGATAAAGTGTCAAATTTCAAATTTGACACCGGTATCAAAGGATCCTGTCTCATATATATATATATATATATATAGGGTCAGGATCATTTTACACCAGTGTAAGTTACACTCTCAATCTTGTCCGTCGATCCCAAATATATCTATGGCTCTAATTTTTTCGTAATGTTAGTCATTGGATACGAATGGATCAATGGTCAAGATTGAGTGTAAGACTTCTAACTCTTACACGGGTGTAAGAATATCCTACCATATATATATATATATATATATATATATATATATATATATATATATATATATAATGAAATTACAACCCGCAAAACAAAGTTGAATTGGACAGCCAACTATTTACTCTGTTTATGGAGATTAACACATTTTGCTCACGTAATTATGATAATATACAAAGTTGAATTGGACAGCCAACTATTTACTCTGTTTATGGAGATTAACACATTTTGCTCACGTAATTATGATAATATCGAAATCCACGCACATCGAAATCAAAAAGAGAAACGGAAAAGAAATTAAACAAAATGAATTACCGTTCATCTAATATAGGTTATATCTAGCTTATCTGTACTATATTTTTTTCACTGACACTCATTATAAGCCACTCATGACAATTTATAAGAAAATATAAATTTGATTTAAAACCCTAATGGTCCTAAGCCTAAACTACTAAAAAAAAATAGGGAAAAGTTCACCAATGCACTTGTAGTTTGTTTCAGAATCATTTACACCCCTGTGGTTTTTTTTCTATCACATGTGCCCCTGTGCTTTGTAAAAAATAAGAAACCACAGGGGTATATGTGATAAAAAACATACCCTTTTACAAATCACAGGGGCATAAGTGATAAGAAAAAAATCACAGGGCATAAGTGATTCTGAAGTAAACCACATGGGCATTGGTGAACTTTTTCCAAAAAAATACAATAAATCAGAGGAACCTCAATTGGCTTTTTGCTCACTTATTTATGAAAACACAAAAATACAATTATTTAGCGGGATCCCAGTTAACTTTCTGTTCACGTATTTACAAAAATACAGCTATTTAGCGGGACCCAGTTGATTTTTGAGTTACCCAGCCAACTATACCGAACTATGGGTCAGATTATTTTCCTTATTTTAGAATAAACTTCTGACAAACCTACTATTCAGAGGAATTGTGGTAGTTAAAGTGATGGATGTAGAGGCTAAACACTTCTCAAAAGCATATTGGATGATTGGAAGGACCATAAAAAGGACTCTCCACTGCTGCATAACTGGTATAAGCACTACGTTGGAATGTAACAAAACAAAACACACAATCATTTTAACAAGGAAGAAAGTAGACCCACTCCTGCACGAGTGAAAGGAGACTCAATTTGAATGAGGATAATGGCTGCCCTTTCTATATGGTTATTCTGTAGATATTTATTATGATTGTTCTTTTTCATTATAACCACATTACAAGTTCTACGGACTCAGAAAAGATTAAAAGGATTGTGGTAGTTAAAGTGGTGGATGTAGAGCCTAAACACTTATCAAAAGCATATTGGATGGTTGGAAGAACCATAAAAAAGACTCTCCACGTACTGCTGCATTACTGGTATAAGCACTAAGTTGGAATTAATGTAACAAAACAAAACACACAAAATCATTTTAACAAGGAACAAAGTAGACCCACTCCTGCACAAGTAAAAGGAGACTCAATTTGAATGAGGTTAATGGTGCCCTTTCTATGGTCATTCTGTAGATATTTATTATGATTGTTCTTTTTCATTATAACCACATTACAAGTTCTACGGACTCAGAAAAGGTTAGAAGGATTGTCAAAAAGTTGCAAGATAGTCAAGGAAAAGTTAAAAGAAGCAATCAATTTAATAAATCAGCATCTTCCCATGTATTATTTTCGTTTCTATTTTCGATGGAATATGTTTTTGGTCAAAAAATTTATCACTAATTTTGACAGAATTTTTTCCGTCAATAATTAAGGCTTTTCTAGTAATACTAGAGAGACAAGTGCGCAAAAGAGGGATGGTGGATGATATATTATGTCATAAAATCATATATTATTGAACTATGAATGTGGCCGAAGGATTTGCTTTGGCATAAAAATTGTGACATCAACTATTGGTTCAAGTGACAAAAAGTTTGCTCTCTTGAATAGAAAAAATAATTTTGAAAGAGACACCTCTAATACGGACAATAATACTCGAATTGGACTAGTCGACATTTGGGTAAAAAATATTGTGAAGGGAGGATACAAAAAAAAATTAAAAATGTGAAGGGAGATCATAGTTGCTTGGGTGTAGGTAGAGAAAATAGGTTGAGAGAAGGAAAGAAAAAAAATATCATTTGTCTACTTCAGAGTTCCAACTTATGTCGTTAGAAACGCATCATATATGTCGTTAGAAACGCATCATATTGCTTTGACTTCAAATAATATAATGATTAATCACAGTTTTAGCAGATACTCTAGGCTCTACAGAATAAGTGAGAGGATTCATGTCCACAAGTTCTAAATCTTCACATAGATTCACATCATAAGAATCGAACCATATTTGGAGTTGCTTCAAAATGCAACCTCAATCAATAAAAATAGAAGGGTAGAAAGGTATAATGTAAGGGCCGGGGAAACCACCAAGCGTAAACATGAACATATATATAATGACTTATCCCGTGTTTGAATTTGCTTCCATATACGTACATCTAATAGATATTACTAGGTAGCTAATAAAACTTCCATACTTCAAAGGCTTCAACTTTTCTATGCTTTCTTCGTACTGCATGTTATCTTGCCAAAGTTTAGCCCTGTTCATGTTGATTACCTCATAAATAAGCAAGCATGACTTTAGTTAGATGAAATGGGTCCTACCAACAACAACTTCCCATTACAAACCTTGAAATAAATTAAGAAAGTGCAACCACCAAAATAACGAACTATCTCTAGAGGCAGTGGACATGTATATATTATACGGGATACCATTTTTTCTGCCTACCTTTGCCTACCACCCTCCGACACCATTACATCAGAATCTCAAGAAGAGAGAGAAAGATAAATGTTAGTTAAGATTCTAATCTAATGGTGTTTTAAAGTGGTAGGCAAAAGTAGGCAGAAAAAATGATAGATAGAATAACCTATCCCATGTTATATACCATGAACGTTTTCTTAGTATACATGATTCGGATAAAACAGCTACAACAACGACATAAAAAAAGGTCATGGTAATTGGTAGGTATAACGACTGAATCGGCAATTACATGCTAGCTGTAATACTCAAACTTCAATAATAATTTAGTAATATACAGTTAAATGATAATATAATAAAATTTCACTATTACAGTTACAATGATATATATTATTGTTTTAGGAAAAATACTATCAACACATTTTTGGCATTCTTTTAATATTTTCCTTCTAAATAGATGAAATCTCATTCTGGTTTAAAAAATATGCCCTGTTAATGTTTCTGTTATTCTATTAAATGATATTATTATTATTATGAGGGATAAGTTATTTTGCCTACTTCTATTTTGACTACATTTGCTTACCACTTTCATTATCGTTCGATTACAATCTAATCCAACGTTACAATCTAATCCAACGGTCCATATTTGCGAAATAAAATAAACCCTTTTTTCCCCTTTTCTTTCTCCTCACTTCCTCCCACCCCTTTTCTCTTTCCTCCCTTTTCTCTCTTCCTCTATGCCATACCTATTTTTTTTTCCTTCGTCGCTGGTGTCTGCCGCTGTGGACCTCTTTAACCCCCCACCCATGGTAGTTAAAATTGAGATTTTGCCTAAAATCAGAAAGAGGATAAAAAATCGTAAAACATAAAACCCTAACGTAAGAAAAATCGTAAAAAATCGTAAAAGCATTTGGAATTTTGGTACAATCGTTTTGATTGAAAAAAATCATAAAATCTAAGATTTAAATTGGGATTTTAACTACCATGCCCCCACCCTCTTCAACTCCATGTGCAGTGAGAAGCTTCTCAACTTCAGAAAAACAATTTGAAAAATAAAAAAAAACCTTCATTTTCCTGCAATTCTATCCAAAGCGGCGATGCCACAAGGTGGGTTCTTCAATCTTTACCTCACAACTTGTTGTTTAGTTGTTTTCCATGGTGGCGCAAATTGGGAATTGATAAAATTTCCCGTTAATCGCTTGTGTCTATTGCCGTGAACAATTTTTTTATCGCTTGTGTAGCTTATTAGGTTTTTTTTGGCTCTTCATTTGTAAAATAACAAAAGCAAGATTCAAAGAAACTTTACTAATAGTTAATCACGGACGAATGCAAAAAGATATATCAAGGTTAACAACTCGACCATAAACCAAAGCCTTTTACCACTAGGTATTGTTATTACTCCAAAATTGTGAAGATTGTGAAGAGGCATTTTACATTTGATGATTGTTATAAGAGGTCCACAGCGGCAGACACCAGCGATGAAGGAAAAAAAATAGGTATGGCACAAAGGAAGAGAGAAAGGGGAGGAGAGAGAAAGGGTGTGGGAGGAAGTGAGGAGAAAGAAAATGGGAAAAATTGTTTATTTTATTTTGCAAATATGGATCGTTGGATTAGATTGTAATCGAACGGTAATGAAAGGGGTAGGCAAAGTAGGCAAAATGGGAGTGGGCAAAATAACCTATCCCTCTCGTAAGAGGATTATTCTCACCCTTCCTCCGATAACAATAGTCCAATGCACCCTCTGTTTCCATGAAGAGCTAGTCTTAGAGCTTGTTTGGATCCTCTTATTTTTAAGCTAGAAGCTACTTATAAGCTAAAGCTAAAAAAAAAAGCTAAAAGCTATTTTGAAAATTACATAAAAAACTTAGCTTAAAATTACTTAAAAGCACATATTTCAAGAAAATTATCTCTCTCTCCATCTTTATCACTATTTATTTTAAAAAAAACACACAATTCAAGAAAAACAGATAAGAGCTTAAAAAAAACTCCTCCTAGGAGCTTTTAGTTTTCAATTTTTTTCTTCAATACAAAAAGAAGAGTTTTTCATTATAAGAGTTTTTCTCAAAATTTGTTTGGTCTAACTTATGCTTATAAGTAGTTTCTAGCTAGAAAAAGAGAGGATCCAAACAGACACTTAAAAACTGTATTTCGAGAACAAAATAGTTAGAAGAAGTTGTGTGGAGATATCTCCGGACTATTTAAAAAAAAATATGATATCAAACGAGTGACATTTTTAGCTAAAGGATCAATGTTCAAACCCAAAAATATTACATATCCTGAGTGTAATTGTTTTCCCTCTCTTTTGAGTACCCATCATAGTCACGTCTCGAGAACAAAAATGTTGAAATAGTTTCGCACTTTCGCTACTTTAATATCAATAAATAAGCCTAGACAAAAAAAAAGCATATGAAAATAATGAACGATAGATGGTTCAAGGATGTCATGATGAAGTTAGGCTAATTGATCATTTTGGTGTCTAATTTAAAAAAAAAATAACTCAAATAAATAAGAGTTTTATTTATTTTTAAATTTTAATTAATAAATTAAAAAGATCATGATTTTTTTTAATTTAAATAAAAAATAAGATGGAAATATATGATAAATTAAGTTAATTAAAATATGCCATTACTCATAAATAAATTCATTTTTTTTGTCTAAAAAAATCACTTTAAACAATTTCCCACTTGGAAACAATTGATATTTGAATATTTTCACATAATATTTATTTTTTAATATCACCGACACTGTTATCATCATTGTCTCTCTTATTTTTCTAACACCAATCATTTATGCTATTATAAAGGGGATTCACTCATTTAATCTTTTATTTTTTAACATACAATAATTATTATTTAATTAAACAAAAATATAAAAAAGAGTAAAATTGTAAATATAAGTTACTTTATAATAGCATTTGCTTTTAAATATTCTGCAACTTTTTATTCTAAATCTTATGTATGTACTTCTTTCTTTTAGATGATGAAAAAAATTCCTTTATAAGTATTTATTTGCATTTTGATGAGTAGCAGGGGTTTCTCAATCCAATTTTTTTGTTAATATTAAGATGAAAAAAAGTAATCATGAGTAGTCAATTATAATTTCAAAATCTTACTAAAAAAGAATTGTAATTATAGGATATGAAGTTTAATAGTGTTTTGAAAGCAATTGCAACTAAGGGTGTAAATGGGCTATGCCGGCCTACGGGAGCCTTCGGCCTAGCCTATATTAGGTCGGACTTGGCCTCTTACAATTAGTAAAATTGAATAGACCTAGACTTTTATAAAAACCTATTTAGAAAATAAGTCATAGACTTTTTCATACATATCGGGTCTATAAGCCTACATGTCGGCATATATCATATTATTTATTTTAAATAAAATAAATAAAATTGTTATTTTAATAATTTTGAATGATAAAATAATATTATTTTAGTTATTCTTTTAATTGTTGAATGTTTAATAGGCTTAAACAGGCTAATAGGCTTATGCCAATATTTTTATTTTTAAATATAGGTCAGGTCAGACTTGTAATTTAGGACCTAATAGGCCAGGTCAGACACAATATTTTTTACACAAACCTGATCTATTTAAGTTAAAACCTAGTCTAGTCTAGTCTATTTATACCCCTAATTGCAACCATAAGCAAATGGTATTTACAATTTTTATTACAGATATTTAAAAAAATAAAAACTTTAGAGACCAATTGAGATAACCCAACACCATGGACAAACAAATTCATGTTTATATAAATCTGTTCAACTTTTAACTATAAAATGTAAATTTAAATAAAAAAAATTATAATAGGAAGAAAATTCATGTTTACAGATTGTATATACAATAATTTATAATTTATAATTTGTTTAAAATTTAAATTTATAATTTATTTAGACTTGTATTTAATCTATTTTAATTTATTCAAACTCGTATTTGATATATTTTTATAAAATTAAATTTATATTTAAAATAAATTTATATTTTAATTTATTCAAACTCGTATTTGATATATTTTTATAAAATTAAATTTATATTTAAAATAAATTTATGTAATTATTTTTTTAATGAAAAATTATTAAATAAAGATCATTTTAAATTAAAATAAGAAAAAAATATCTAATGTTACTGTAAATAACTTTGTTTAATTTTCACCGAAATAATGTCATTTTGGGTTGAAAAATTAAAAATTAGAATGAGAAAAACTATTATAATACTGAAATAAATTTAAATTACAAATACACCAAGATTTTCACAACAAAACAACATTATTTCAGTGAACATTAGAGAAATTATCTGAATCTAACGTAACTTTAGAAAAAACGAACTCTTAAAATAAATTATGTTTTAAAATAATAAAATTTATTTAAATTTTATTTTTTAGAATTTGTATTTCTTTTGTAATGTGGTGTAATAATTTGGCCTTAATTGGTTGCGTTTTCAACAACTGATAAACAAAGGATGAGAGGAATATCAGTTTTCATTGCTCTTTTAACTACAATTTTATTTCGAAATCAGGTTTAAGACCAGTTTTAAGTATTTTCAATTTAAAAAATAGGTCGTGTGTTTGTCATCTTAAATGACATAAATTATGTCATTTTAAAAGAGAGATAGACACAGAAAAATAAAAATCATGGGAGAGAAAAAGTGAATAAATTTTTTTAATTTAAAATTTAAATAATTTTTTTTTCTGTGTCTGTTTTCTCTTAAAAGGACAGAATGCTATGTCATTTAAAATGACAAAAACTTTTCCCTTTAAAAATATGTCTACAAATTTATAATAATTAAATAATTTTCTTAAAAAAATTAAAAATAAAGAAACTTTAATACTTTTAAACAAGAAAAATTAACTTCTAAAATTTTTTAAAAATAAAAAAAATATAAAAACATTTTTATTGTAAAGGTTATCCAAATTTCTTTTCAGCATATTTGCAAAGAGAGCCCTGTGCTGATTATTTAGTGTGGGATGCGATCACCAGCGTGGCTTAATTGTTTTTATGATCTTCCTTGGGCAGCTTCTGAGTCCGATGAAAAAATAATCCCTACGGTCGTGATAGAATTGGAGATTGTAGTTTCGTTCTTCTTGGGCGTCTGGTCAGTTAATTTACCCCCACAAAAATTGTGTTTGAACAACGAAGCAAAAGACAAATAATTTTACCCATCTTCTATACCAGAAATAACGGGTATCAAAGTGCTCTTTTTTTCTTTTTGGGCTTGGCTCTAGTCTTGTGCTAGAGTGAGAAACTAATTAAACTCACGGTTGCAACATGTGAAACAAATGCTTCAGTGTTTTCGAGTAAATAAACGATGTTACCACTCACAAAATTCAAAACTTGGCCAAAATTGAACTAAATAAATAAAGAGCAACAAAGCTAGCTGTAAAAATTGCAACAGACAGAATGGCAAACTTAATAACAATAATAATAAAATGAGGCAGAGTGTACCAAGTAAACTTTGCTGCCATAAACCATACAATAAACTCCAACAAAAAAACAACTACGAAAGAACAAAATTCTTGGCACCCGCAAAGCAATGCCAATGGATGTCTCTGAAAAGCATAATTCAGCATCCTCTGCACAGAAAATAATTCTTTTATTACGTGACTTGTGAATACTGAAAACTATATCATTTAAGATCATAAAACATGTATATCTAATTAGGTAAATCTTAAAGGTCGCAAAGGAAAAACAACTTCGAATCAATACAGCTGAGTCATCATCTGTAACAATAACCATCATCCAACGGTAACATGAGCATCCAATGAAATTTTTGGTGTGTGCTTTCTTGCTACATGATAAGGCAAGCTGCAGAGATAAAGCACATTACCTATTTCAGCGTCTGTCAGTTTTTCCACTGGAGCGCTTCCCAGAATACAAGTGCTTGGGCTTCAGATTAGGAATGACTCTATCAGCTTCTCCTCGACGGGCATCCTTGTTTCTCTTCTTGACAGAGTTCTTTGCAAGTTTAATTGCCTTGACCTTTTGAGCAGAATCCTTGAAGCCCTCTCCAGGCACAACTTCATTTGGTAGGCGCGGCACTGACCTGGACCTTGACCGTGATCTACTCAGACGCTGCTTCTTGATAGGTGTGTCACCATCAATATCCATCCCATCTCCACTTCTTGTTTCAGGTGATCTTTCCCTTTTCCGACCTTTCCTAGAGGCAGATCTGCTGCGCATCCTCTTAATTGCCAAAGTGGGATCAAGCCCCAAAGATGACAGCTGCCTTCCCATTCTTTCTGACGTGTACTGCTTGTCCTTGTCAAATTTTCTAGGAACAGTTGGCCGGCTCTCTGCAGTGCTCTTTTTAATCCTATGCCGTCGGATGAGCAAGCTTTTCTTTTTCCTAATCTCAGCTAAAGCTGCTTGCTCTTCTAGAGTCAATGCAGTTCCATCTATCTCAAAATCATCATCTTCTGCTTCTGCCTGTCTCATTCCATCTTCTCTTTCCAACTCAGAAACCCTATGTAGAATATCAGGATCAATGAAATCATACACGTTATGTCCATCCAAAATTTCCGGCAGTATATCTTCTTTCCATTCATCATTGGCTAAAATATAATTCTTTCTCAAGTTCATTGAGTATACACCTGCCCCACCATTTTCATCCTCCAGATCTTTTTCAGTTTTTCTCTTTTCCTTCTCAGCTGCTTGCTTTGCTCTAGCTTCTACAACTGCTGGAGGAATACATGGTAGCCTTTCCTTCTGGTCACGTGGTTTTGGTAGAGCAACATGGAACCTATTCAAGCAGTCATTAATTTTCTTGGACTTCATCTTTGTCTCCACCCTCTGATTCAATAGCCTCTCACATGCTGCATTTTTTACTGCAATTACCCCTTCTTCTGTTAAAGTGCTCATGGTCAACAACACACTCTCATCATTTGTAGGCTCACCTCCTTGACCAGCTACAGTCTTCAAAGCTTCAGCTTTCATCTCCATGACCAACTTCATGTCTTCCTCAGATATCCCCTCCAGTGGTTGCAAGTCAGTCTTGTTACAGACTATAATTAATGGCTTGTTCAAAAACAAAGACTTAATGCCGTGAAATAGAGCTGCCTGCTGGGCAATAGTGTAACCACAAGATCCAGAGATGTCCAAGAAAAACAATATCGCAGCTCTCAGATGTGCAAGAGCAGTGATACTGCACATCTCAATGATATTACGATCTTCAAAAGGCCTGTCCAAAATCCCTGGTGTATCAATTACTTGGTACCTTAGGTATTTGAAGTCTGTATGACCGACAAAGAGAGACTTTGTAGTGAAAGCATAGGGCTGCACATCCACATCAGCTCTCGTAATTTTGTTAATGAATGAGCTCTTGCCAACATTAGGGTATCCACAAATCAAGATAGTCCTCGTATTTGGATCTATCGACGGAAGCCTAGCCATGTGTTGTCTAACCTGTTCTAGGTAAGCCAAGCTTGGGCCAATCCTCTTAATCACGGTGCACATGCGACCAAGCGCAGCAACCTTAAGACACTTGCATCGATATAGTGAGTCGCCATACTTCAATAATCTCACATAGTCTTTGCAAATCTTACCAATAAGATTCCTGGCAGTATTGATTTGTCCAAGTGCAAGCTTGTAATGGTCTTTGTTGTAAAGCACATGGAGGAGATCGCCGTAGAATGGATGAATATCATCAAGCCGAGGGAACTCATCAATTATAGCAGAGAGCTTTTCATGAAAATTTGACTGGGTATACTTCACTTTGCGCATATAAAACTGACGGAGGCGGGTAATTGCATATCCCTTGTGTACAACTGTTGGTGTCTGACGCTGGGTGCGAGAGAGGATGATATCAACAACGTCCTTCCCATTTGGTACCACAGTAATCTTCTTAAAGTTATATTGGACCATCGTTTCAGCCTGTTCAAGACATATAATTCGAGGTTAAAATTGTAAATTTTTAAAAATACAGCAATTTTTAAAAACTAAAAATTTCTCATGATTTCTCTGACTCCTACTGTTTTATCCACAGACGCACACAAGATTTCTCATGTCCACAGCACAAACAATCAGGACCGTAGATGAATTATCATTCTGTTATGAAATCTTCCAAAACTAAAACCTCGAACCGTAAATGATACAAAAACTAAAATAATAATAATAATAATAATAATAAACCTAATTCAAGAAGTGAATGTCCGTATAAACCAAAGAGATCAAGAAGTTTTCAGAATGGGACGTAATCTAATTAATCCTCATTCTTTTCAGGCAATTCATCAAACAGAACAAAGAAACCATGTATAGCGATACGACTACATAAGTAAAAAGAAACTAGGAAGAGAAGGATCAACTCACCCCAAAAATCGTTCACTTTGATGTTGAACAATCGAGCAAGATTGAAGACAGGGTTTTATTTAGTTCGATGCCGCAACCCTTTGCGCACACCGACTCAAATATAAGGCAGTAATAATAAGGGTTTAAGATTGAAGGAGGGAGAGAGATTTCGTGGGTTGCAATCGTTAATCCAACCCAACCCGGCCCAATTAATATAATGGCCTCGATCAAATGAGTCGACTGAGCCCATTCCTATATCTCTCATTCATCATTTGCTTAGAATCTTTTTGGCCTCGTCGGTGAATTAATTCAACCTAATAAATAATACAAAAGTACGAAACCAACTTTAATAATTTTTAATTTCTTTTAAAATGTTCGTTTTTCTTTTTTATGAAATAAAATTATGATTTAATATAAAAATTTTAAAGCTAATCAATAATTTCTCCTTCTTAAAAAATTATGACTTAGTCGTAGATATTACTATATCATAAAACATTTATAATAAAAGGATAATAATGTTCAATTCTAGTGTTATTTATTCTTAATTTTCTTTTGTCATTTATTATTTTTTTGGTCCCTTTAAGTATATTTATCCACCAAAAAATAAAAAGATACTCAAAAATACCTTTGGATCAAATCATACATTCCAATTTTTTCTACATTTTCAACACTTCAGGTTATAACCTCGTACAAAATGAGGAATATTATGGAACAGTGATCATTTTGTCACGCTTGACAAAAAAATTTACCGGACTGCTACGCAAACAGTAAATTTTGCCAAAATGTCACGCGGCATATTTCGCTACACTGTGTAGCGAAATATGTTTGCATACAATTCGTTAAACTGTGTAGTGAAATATGTCATGTCAGGTTGCACAGTCAGCAAAAATGACATGTGTCAAGCATGCAGAATTCAAGCATAATTCGCTACACAGTGTAGCGAATTTCTACCTACTTGACACGTGTCATTTTTGCTGACTGTACAGCCTGACATGGCATATTTCGCTACACAGTGTAGCGAATTATATGCAAACATATTTCGCTACACAGTATAGCAAAATTATGTCGCGTGGCATTTTGGCAAAATTTACTGTTGGCGTGGCAGTTTGGTAATTTTTTTTGTCAAATATAGCAAAATGGTCACTCTCCCGAATATTATCTTCTTCTTCATATTTGGTCTTTCTACATCTATGTAATTTATGTAATTTTAAACTTGTATAAGCTGAGATAATATTTTTTATGCTTTATTTATTTTATAAGTATTTTTTACAAAAGTTGAAGTTATTTAGATTTTGAAAAAAAATATTTGATTTTTGACTTTTACTTTTTTTAGAAGCTAAAATTTTTAGCTTCCAAAAAAAGTAATTTTTTGGCTTTTTTGTGGTTTCTAATTTTTTTAAAAGCAGATATTCAAGATGTGTATGACAACCATTTTGTTCTTTGTCACTGTTTCTAAAAGAAATAATTATTTTCTACTTTTGTGCCTTGGAATAGTTTCTGAGAAAAAAATATTTGATAACATGTTCTATTTTTATTCCGAAAATAAAAATTGCTTTTGATAACACAACAAGTAATATAAAAAAAAGTTATATTAAGCATAAAAAAAATTCGGATCATCGCTTTTCTTTTCATATGGTGTGGTGTTGGTGGCAGTGACGGCGATGGTGGTCGTGACGTAGTGGTGGTGGTGATAACGGCAGTGGCTGCGACGATGGTGGTGGTGGTTGGTGACAGTTGTGGTGATGGTATCGATGATGGTGACTAGAGCCAACAAAACGAGTTCGGCTCGGTCGGCCAACCCGCCCAATGGGGGCGGGGCAGGCTGAGTTTTTCAACCCATCTCAAAAACGGGACGAGGTGGGCTCATTCTTTGGCGGGTTGACGGCGGGCATAGGCGGGCCGAGGCGGATCAGTGTAAAATAGGCTCGGGATGGCGAGCCAACCCGCCCAACCCGCCAAACGGGGCGGGGTGGGCTAAGTTTTTCAGCCCACTTTCAAAAGCAGGCGGGGCGGGACGGGCTGACTCATTTTTTGTCGGGTTAATGGCGGGACGAGGTGAGGCGGGGCGGGCCACACACTTTGCCACCTCTAATGGTGACGACAATGGCAGTCGCGATAGTAGTGATGGTTGGTGATGGTGGTAGTTGTGGTAGTGGTGACACTGGCTGTGGCAGTGGCTGCGATGATGGTGATGGTGGTTGGTGGCAGTGATGATAATGGTGGCTGCGGCAGTGATAGTGGTGACGACGACATGTTGGTAGTGATGGGTGGAGGTGGTGGTGATGGTGGCGGTAGCATCGTGATGGTGGTGGTGACGGCGACATTGGTGGTACGACGACGACGATGGTGTCAGTGGTCATGTCGGGATGATGATGGTGGTGGTGATGATGATAGTAGTGGTGGAGAGTGATTGAAAGAGATAAATGTTTCTCATTTTGTATCTAAGAACAAAAAAACATTTTGTTTGATTCTTTTTTCTTTTCCCCAATATAAAAAATAAGAGGTAGGATTATTTGACACCAGTGTCAAATTTAAAGTTTGACACCTCATCAGAGAGTCATTAGATAAAAAAAGATCAATGATGTCACATGCTTACAAATCAGAGTTGTTGATCTTTTTTTATCCAATGGTTTTCAAATAAGGTGTCAAACTTTAAATTTGACATTGATGTCAAAGGATCTGCCCAAAAAATAAACCGGTACATCCTAAAAACAAAAAAGTAAATGATTTTATCATATGAGTTTTCTACCTATTCTATTCTGGGAACAAAAATAAAAATAAAAAAATTGATTTTAAAAAGATGGTCATGCATAGAACTGTCAATATGGGCCACAGCCGGCGAGCCAGCCCTTCAACTCCCATTATCAGCCCCCTTATTTTTTGGCCCTCATGTTATAGGGTTATTTTTTACCCTAGTCTCAATAACACTCATTTCTTTTGGGCTAACACAGGGTTAACCGCGGGCCAGCCCATTTTTTTACCAAAATCCTAAACCCCTAATTTCTGTTTGTTGTCGTGGTTCTTCTCCTTCACGGACTCCATTTTTGTTCCCATTTCTTCTACTTGTTCTGTTCTTCTTCTTCGTAGAGGCTCGTTTTGTTTGATAGCTATTCTAATTTCTTCTACTTCTCCTCGTTCTTCTTCTTCGCGGAGGTATGTTTTCTTCTCCTCGAAAGCTTCATGTTTTTTTTTCTCTTTGTCTTTGTCGCAATCTGTGATGGCTTCAATCTTTTTGAAACAAATGTTGTTGGGTCATCGACTGATTCACCCTTCTTGTGCCTATGAATTTTTTTTCTCTCTGTGTTCTTCTTTGGGTTTTTGTGGCAATTTCCCATGGCATGTGTTTCACACAACTTTAATTTTTTAAACCTATATAAATATTGTTCTGCTATCTTCTGGAGTTACACTGCACGTTTTCATAATCCCGATTTCTGATTTTTATTCGATTAACTTTAAAATTCCATTTATTTATTTATTTTAATTAATTTTAATTTTTCAAGAGTATGATGATGAGCTATGTTGATTGTTGGGAATAGGGATGTTCTGCTTCACTGCATGGTCAATGCAATTTTGGGGAATTTAGGTGTTCAATCAGATTAGTTATGCTTCTTCGGTGTTCATCCAAGAATCTATGAGTAATATCCCACAAACATAGCTTGCTTCCTACTTTATTTTCTACATTGAAAATCTGATACTAGTTTTAGGCATTAGCGTCTCCATTGAAAATCCCACAAACATAACTACTTTTACATTCAAAGGGTAATAATCTCTCTCCCCCTCTCTCTCTAAGTCACCCATTATACGAAGTGGAAGTGGAATGAGTTCATTCATTGAATCTTTGGAATCTGTCCCTAAAAGTCAATATTATAATATGCATCCTCCATTTTTATGAAACTTCTCTGGTTTTCTGCAGTGTAAAAGTAACAACAGTAACACAGTGAGTGAAGGAAGGAAAGGCAAAAACTCCATACAGGGAGTGAAGCTAAAGCTACTTATAGTGTTTTGTTTCAATTCTGGGTCCTTTATCTGTGTTCTGCGTATTTAACATGGATGGTTCACTCCCCAATCTATTTTATTTCGAAATGGCAGCGTAAAATGAAAGATACATTTTCTGATCTGCTAACAAAAAGCAATAAATAATTTTATTTTAGTTGCTTCTTGTTGCGTAAAATCGACAAGTGCACCGATCGTATCAAGTAATAAAAGTGAGTAAGATATCGTCCCACGAGGATTGAGGCACCAGATTTAAATTTAACTATTCCTTTCTTATTGGATGAACAAGGGTTGGTTTGAAAATAATGGTATTTGTAACAATTGTGAACTATTCAATATTTCGTGAATAATTCAGAGAGAAATTTGAAGAAATTAAAAAAAACAAAGATTGAGATTTGAGAAAAATATTAAAAGAAAAACTATTGCAGTAAAGGACGTCAACACCTTTACGATCCCCACCTTGTAATATTAATTAATATTTATATTTAATTACCCAATTGACCAAATAATTCACCATCTATAATTAATGAGTTAAGCTCTAATCCCTTAGTGATCTTAAGATTATTAACCCTACTAGAATCATAATCCCTTAGAAATTCCTTTTCAAGTTAATCCTTAAGCCCAGTGAATTTTCTACATTTGCAGTTCATGTAGCCTATCCCTAGTGCATACATGAACATTTATCTTACCCTTTGTCAGGAATTAGAATCCCAATATCCCTATTGTGAACCCTAACCCTCGCAATCCTAATAGAGTCGCGAATTCTAAAAGAATTATGGGATGAAGAACAGAGTAAAATAAATTCAATTGAATAATTAATCATAAACTTAACCAAAATACAAGGGGTTCACATCAAGGGTTGTGATCCTTACCACAATATAAAAAAACTAGCTAGACATATTCATGTCTGACAGTTTAAAATAAAAAGAATTCATAAAAACAAAAAGAAAAAGAAGATGAATGATTTTCAGCGTGAGCCTCTAAGAATTCTCTCCAGCCCAAGATGATGTTGTTTTAGAGTTTCTGCTTCCTTTATATAGCCAGCTACTCAATCAGATCATAATCCTTGAATTAATTCTGATTAAATTTCCATTTTTCTCATAATTCCACCAATCAATCAGGTCATAATCCTCTCATTAATTTGATTAAATTTCACTTTTAATCAAACTCCACAAATCAAGGAATGCATTCATGACGCCTGCGCGATCAGTGCCAAATTCGCGACTCCACAAATCAAGGACTGCATTCATGACGCCTGCGCGATCAGCGCCAAATCCGCGCGGATCGCGCCATTTTTTGTGCGAGACTATGCAATTTTAACTTCTCTCTTTCACTTCATTTTGATGTTTCCTGCTATCAAAATGCATAAATTGAGTGAGAGAATGATTGAGAAGGAATAATCAATATTTCTTGCATTTATGAGCTTATTTTCACACATTTATGATTAATTTCTTGCTTCTTTTACTTAGAAATCTTCATATGTTAGACGCATATCACTTCTGTTAGGAAATTGACCGAGTGCAATATTTCTGCCTCATTGTCTTGTACAACCCTGCTTTTATGTACTGAGTGTTGAATACTAATATTTTTTCTTGTTCAAAAAATTATACTGGCTTTCTTTATCCATGTATTTTCATTTATTTTAGACTGTATCAAAAGAAATCAACTAAATTACCCTTGAAAATGTGCCTTAAGTGATTTTCCCTTATGCCAAACTATACAAATTCTGAAGTGTAGGGCAAGAGAACAAGATCAAATTGCTTAACTTAGCTACAGTTCAGTACATATTGTGAAAATCATCTGAATTTCTAGCTTTCTTGATTCTTAAAATATCACATTGAAAGTATTCCTGGTTTAATTTTGCAGTAGTGATTTAACATTTTTATTCAAATGGAAATTTTTTCATGTTGTAGGGTTTCATCCAAAAAGGGATTTTTGATCCACAAAAGTGGATAATACCTGGCGATAAGTCAAAAAGTCTCTCGCTAAAAGAAGAGTTTATTTCTAGTAGAACAAGAGTATATGTTTGTGGAACAAGAGAAATAAAATCCAAGGTTGTTGCTGATGTTATTGAGGCACTAATTGGTGCCTTCATTAGCACCGGATTACTTGTAGTTTGAGGTGGCTTTTATCCTCTCTAATCTGTTAAGTATCACATTGGTTTATTTCTGGATTAGTTGTATGAGATTACTTATGTTGCATTGGTTTATGAATTTTATAATTGATTTTTTCTAAATTGATTTTTGGCCCCACTATTATACCCCCACTATGACACTGATATACACAAGTGTACAATTAAACATCTACTACAAAGTCCTTAACCCACATAGGGGCTCCTCTACTTCTTTTGCCCGTAACAATACCCCTGTCTACCAATTCAACCTTGTCCTCAAGGTTCAGCTGAGGATAGTGCAGCTTAAGTTCCTCTTCATCCTCCCAAGAAGAATCTTCTGGCAAGGAATGAGACCATTGAACCAACCATTGCGTACCAGATTTATGTTTATCAGATACCGTCCGAGACATTAAAACAGTTACTGGCTCTTGGACAGGAGAATTGCCATGGCTAAATTAAGGTACAATTGGAACTAAATCAGGATGTTGTCCCTTAAAAGGTTTCAAGACCGACACATGAAAAGAAGAATGTATCCTACACCCCTCTGGAAGTTGCAGCTGGTAAGCGACTGGGCTCAACACTTTAATAATGGGAAAAGGGGCCAAAGTACCTTTTGGCTAGCTTCTGATTTGATCGCCTTGCAACTGTCAATTGCCTATAAGGTTGGAGTTTCACCAACACCAAATCACCCACTGCCAGGGATATATCTGTTCTATGTTTATCTGCCTGGATTTTCATGCGATTTTGAGCTCCTTGCAAGTGATGTTTAAGTTGAGCAAGTAGCTCATTGCGATGGACTAAGGCTGTATCAACTGCTTCAACCTTGACTGATCCTCTAGGATAATAAGGAATCATCTGAGGCAATTTCCCATACAAAGCCTGAAAAGGACTCATACCAATTGAAGAATGGTGAGCTGTATTATAATGCAATTCAGCCCAACTCAAAAAGGAGGACCACTTGTGATTCTCATCAGAACAGAAAGCTCTAAGATATTGCTCTAAATATCTGTTAGTCACTTCAGTTTGCCCATCAGATTGAGGGTGGTAAGCTGTACTTGTGTGCAACTTAGTCCCACTCATCTTAAACAACAATGTCCAAAAATGACTGAGGAATACACTATCCCTGTCTGAAACAATAGACTTTGGATACCCATGCAATTTCACCACCATGTCACAGAACAAGGATGCTACTTTGGCTGCTGTATAAGGATTGGCCAAAGCTCCAAAGTGTGCATACTTTGAGAGGCGATCAACCACTACAAGGATGACTGAAAACCCACGAGATAAAGGCAGACCAGTTATGAAATCCATGGTAAGATCTTCAAACACCCCAACTGGAATGGGCAAAGGTTGCAGCAAGCCAAAAGGAGGAGTGGTTGCTGTTTTCACCATTTGGCAGATGGGGCAATTCCCAATGAATGCAGTTACCTCCCTTCGCATATGATACCAAAAAAAAGATGTTGACAGTCTGAGTAATGTGCGGGTCACACCAGCATGCCCCCCAATTGGAGAAGCATGTGCTTCACTAATCAAAATTTGCTTTAAATTAGATTTGGAACTTAACAGCAAACGATCATTGTAATACAGAATTCCAGCTTTTGCTGAAATTTTGGGATCAACAAACTCCCCACTTCTCAACTTGTTATGAAAGGCAATCAGCTCTGGATCAGAAGCATTTTCCCCCTTTATTTGCTCAATGATATCAAATTTAACTTCTGAAATCAATGTCATAACAGTACCTGCTCTCTCTTCCTCATACATTCTAGATAAGGAATCAGCTACAACATTGGAACTACCAGGCTTATATTCAATGACAAAATCATATCCCATCAATTTACAAGCATACCTTTGTTGTTCCAAAGTCTGAACTGTTTGGGAATGTAATTCCTTCAAGCTCCTATGGTCAGTCTTGATAACAAACTTGGAACCAAGCAAGTAATGCCTCCACTTTTTCACTGCTTCAGTTACAGCAAAGAGTTCCCTAACATATGTTGAAGCCAACTGCATCCGAGGTCCCAATTTCTTGCTAAAAAAAGATATGGGCCTATTGTTTTGTAATAAAACAGCTCCAATGCCAATTGAAGAGGCATCAGTCTCCACCACAAAAGGAAGAGAAAAATCAGGTAGGGTAAGGACAGGGGTTGAAGTCATGGTTTCTTTGAGTAATTGAAAAGCTCTATCTGCCTCCTCAGTCCACTTGAAGGACTCACTTTTCAGCAATTCCGTTAAAGGGGCTGCCAATTTGGCATAATGACAGATAAATCTTCGATAATAGCCCGTAAGTCCAATGAATCCTCTTAACTGTTTCACATTCTTTGGTTTGGGCCAATCCATCATAGCACTAATCTTCTTAGGATCTGCCTTGACTCCATCTCCTGAAACAAGGTGCCCCAAATAATCAATTTCTAGCAAAGCAAATCCACATTTATTAAGTTTAACCTTAAACTGGTTCTGCTGCAAACACTCCAAAGCCATCTGCAAGTGAAGCAAGTATTCCTCAAAAGAGACACTATAGATCAGTATGTCATCGAAAAATACTATGATAAATCGTCTCAAATAAGGTCTAAACATCTGGTTCATTGCCGATTGGAATGTAGAAGGAGCATTGGTTAAGCCAAATGGCATCACCAAAAACTCATAATGGCCATCATGAGTTCTAAAGGCTGTCTTGGAAGTGTCTTGAGGCTGCAACCTTATTTGATGATAGCCACTTCTTAAATCCAACTTGGAGAACACACTAGCCCCCTTCAATTCATCAAGGAGCTCATCAATAGTAGGAATTGGAAAACGATCCCTTACTGTTATTTTGTTTAGAGCTCTATAATCAATGCACATTCTCCATGAATTGTCATGCTTCTTTACAAGTAAAACTGGCGAGGAGTAAGGACTTTTACTGACCTTAATGAATCCAGAAACCAACAGATCTGCCACCTGTTTCTCAATTTCGGATTTTTGGTGATGGGCATACCTATACGGTCTTACATTAACTGGTGTTGACCCTTCTGTCAAATGGATAGCATGATCATATTCTCTAGAGGGAGGTAGACCCTGAGGTATTGTGAAAACCTCTTGATAGTGGATCAATATGTCCCACACAGCTAAAGGAACTGTATCTTGCACAGCTAACAGTTCTGCTATGGCATTGGTTGGATTAGCACCCACGACAGTGTTAGTTGCAGGTACCAACGTAGACAACACAAAACATTCAGCAATTGAATCCTCCCCTTTTCCTCCTTGCCCCTTCAATAGGATTCTCTGACTATTCCAATTGAATTCCATAGACAAATCACTATAATCATGAATAACTCTTCCCAAAGAACTCAACCACATGATGCCCAAAATAATTCCCAACCCAGTCAAATCAATGATCCATAAATCGACAACAAATTCATGCCCTTGAATGTTCAACACCACAGCTGGGCATTTTCTGTCACAAACTAAAAAGTCTCTATTCCCCAAAAACACTCGCATTTTAGGTATTTTAACCATAGGCAAGCCCAAACTAATAGCCAAGTCTTTCTGCACAAAGTTATGTGAGCTACCAGAATCAATGAGAATAGGAACTAACCGTCCATTCAACCGAATTCGAAACTGTAATGCTCTTGGATTCTGGTCACTGGACATGGAATGAAGTGCTGCATCCATGTGATGTAATTCTAACTCCCTAGACTCCTGTTGAAGCTGCTCTGGTTGCCAAACTATGTTTTCCTCAGTTTCCTCCACCTCTTCCTCCGAATTCCCCACCATAAACAACATTCTCCCTTTACAAACATGCTTGGAATTCCACTTCTCATCGCATGTATAACACAACCCCAAATCCCTTCTCTTTTGCAGATAGTCATTAGTCACTCTCCTACTAGATGCTGGTGGAGGTAAGGCCAAAACACTCGGTTTATGGGGTGGCAGATTAGATGGTAGAGCTGGTAAACTGGATTTGTTGTGGGAAACCCATGGAGTATTGGAATTAAGTGGTTCAACAGAAAGTGGTTTAGAAAAAAATTTCTTGTTAACAGAAGACAGAGACACACGAAGTTCTGTGTAGTGGGCTTCATATGTCAAGGCTAATTGCATTGCTTGATGCAATGAAGTGGGTGTATGTAATTGGATGGCTCTCCGCAAATCAGCATGTAATCCAGACACAAAGAAGCTCATCAAAACTTCATCAGAGAATTCAGTTACCTGATTAATCAATGCTTCAAAACGTCTGATGTAATCATCAAGAGCTCCCTCTTGAGTTAATTTCGATAACACACCTCTGAGATCAGTGTATCTGGTCCCACCAAAACGTTGCTTAACTGCAACCTTGAAATGCTCCCATGTTTGGATTGTGTTCCCACTAAACAACCATTGAAACCATGGTGCCGCCATTCCTTCCATCTTCATACCTGCCAATCGAACTTTAAGAGGCTCTGGAATCTGGTGCAACCCAAAGTACAACTCCGTTCTGAAAATCCAACTAACTGGATCCCTTCCATCAAATGAAGGCAATTCCATTTTAACAGATCGCATGACATTACGTGAATCATTAGGGTCGAATCGAAATTGATTCTGCCCTGGAGATTCAATGTTTCCGCCAACTGGATTGGGTCTTGTACCCCCTATATCACCGAGACGATTCTCGATTCCTACCATCGCAGCATGGATTTGTTGAAGCTGATTGGTGGCAGTGACAAACTGTGTCTGATGATCCACATATTGCTGTTGCATGTCGACCAAACTGCGATCAACACGCGCCTGAAAGGAACCCAATTCCTCCGCTAGCTCCTGAAGTCTCATCTTCAACCAACGTGAGATCACAATATGAAAGCACCAATGTTAAGGGTAAGACCCAACAAAGACGCAAGAAAATGAAAAGAAGAATTTCAATGTGTTTATTCAGAATGAATGATCTTTTTATTACAAGGGACCCCTTATACTAATCCTCTTCTAACTTCCCACGTGCCTTCCCTTACAATGGACACATAGATCCAACTAACTAACTAACTGCCACCTCACTAGCCAATACCTAGCCTTTTACTATTATACCCCCACTATGACACTGATATACACAAGTGTACAATTAAACATCTACTACAAAGTCCTTAACCCACATAGGGGCTCCTCTACTTCTTTTGCCCGTAACAGTCCGCGCGGGCTAGGGCCTAATGGGCCGGGCTGACCCGTTTTGACGGCTATTCATGCACACCCTCAAACGAATTCTACAGTAGAAGTGCTTTTTTTTTTCTTCTAGAAAAACAACTTTTGGCTATAAAAGAGTTCATCGAAACGGGCCCTAATCGATTACAAAAAGTAATTGTAAAGTATTTAAACTTAGAGTTTAATGTTTTTTTTTGCTGCATAATTTTTTTTTCTCACACTCATTTAAAAGTATGTGGCTCCATCGTAAAGAGAAGATAGAGAAAAAAATTAGTGGAATCTACTCACTTCTATATAAGGAGTGTGATTGAAAAAAATTTCCTACATCAAAATTAGAAATATTTTTCCCTTAAAAATAAGGGTGCATCAGATGTCCTATCACAAGATATCGTGCAACTAATTTTGAACTATATACTTGTATATATAGTTTTAATATTTTTTTTTAACTATGTATTCCCGTATATATTTAAAAATACTTTCCCTAAAAAAAAAATACATACACACACAAATTTTTTTTTTTTTTTTTTTTTAAAAGTACGCTAATTTTGAAGCAGAAATAATGCACATGGACTAGTGGACTAACTGTAATCTTTAAGCAGTAACGGTGAAGGGATGAGGTGTGAAAGTTGAAAGAGATGTTGAGGGTGGCGGTGCGATGGAATTGGAGGCCTATGGCTTCTCTCCCTTTAACTCGCTTCACATCACGACAGCTCCACACGCTCAAGCCCAACCCTAGGCCTCGATTCTCTAGCTTGAAGCTTTTTTCTCGATCCTCTTCTTCCGATGCTGTGCAAACCTCATCTTCTCTCTACGGCGAACTCCACACCTACCTCCGATGTTGCATGCCAGAGAAGCCGCTCCGAGTTGCTGTTCTTGTTAGCGGAGGCGTTGATAGCAGCGTTGCTCTCCGGCTACTCAATGCCGCCGGCCATTCTTGCACCGCTTTCTACCTCAAGATATGGTTCCAAGTACACCTTCCAATTTCATCCTCTTGATTAGATTAGAGTGCATTAATTGAGTTTTTTTTTTTAATCTTCAAATTAGTTCATTGCTAGCTGTTGCTTTCTTACATGCGGTTTTTTCTGTAGGAAGATTTTGAGAACTTTTGGTCAGAATGCCCCTGGGAAGAGGATTTGAAGTATGCCAAAGCTGTTTGTAATCAGGTAGGTCACTTTCTTATCAAATTCTTTATTGTATATGATGCTGACCAGTGAGTGACCACCACATTACAAATCTGATGCAAACGGTATTTGTATTGTATTGTATTTGCAGGTTCAAGTACCATTAGAAGTTGTTCATTTGACCGATGAATACTGGGAGAATGTGGTATGCTATGCAAGACTTCTTGTGCTCTAAAATCAATTAATAGCGTTTCCTGTTATTTAATTAGACTTTTAAGTTAACATATCTATTCTAATTGCAATAGTATAGGCTTCTGCCTCCTAATTGACTCACTGACCTGCATATCAGGTTTCCTACATCATTGAAGAGTATCGTTGTGGCCGTACTCCTAACCCCGATGTTCTCTGCAATACAAGAATAAAGTTTGGTATGTGTGTGTCTATTCACATGCAATGAATCCTACCAACCAAATTCTAGTTTACTTCATCTACTCTGTTTCTGTTTCATTAATCAAATATATATATGATTTTTTGTTAGGTGCATTCTTAGATGCAATCAGTGATATGGGTTTTGACTATGTTGCCTCTGGGCATTATGCAAATGTTGTCCACCCATTGGCAGATCAGAAGGATGAACCTTCTGTTCTAGAACTATCCCAAGACATGGTACCAATATGAGATATACATTTATGGTTAAAAAATTTTTGTTTGCATTTATGGGTTATAGGTGATATTTCTGTACCGGTAATTCTTTCTGAAGAATCTTTACTGATTAACTTATATTGAATTGTTTATGGTAGTTTTAAGTTTTACATATATTTTTTGCTTGCCTGTTTATTACTCAAGAAAATATTTTTGCATGCTGTCAGTTTCTAATGTGGTTTTGAAATATTAGGTAAAAGATCAAACGTACTTCCTTTCACACCTCTCACAATCCCAGTTGAAGCAACTTCTTTTTCCTCTTGGTTGCATTCCTAAGGTTTGTTATGACTGGTACCATTTACAATGCTGAAGTTGCATTTAATTTTGTCTGTTGTTTAGTCATTTTATGATTTCTAACATGAGAACTCAGGAAGTATGTCTTCAGAATATATTTATTAAAATTTTGAGTGCCTTTGGTAGTTGCTTGGGATTGAAAGTTGAGTGTTGCTTTGCAGTAACCATTTATAAAGGCCATCAATTTTTTTTTTTTTTTTGATACAAAAAGGCCATCAAATTCTCTAGTTCAGTATGAAGCATTTTTTTATCATCTTGTAGCTGACATTCTTTTGTTCCTTTGAAACACATCACTTGCTATCCAGTTTTTATAAGGTCTAACATGAGAACTCAGGCTGGATGTTTTCAGAATATATTTGTTAAAAATATTGTGTTCCCTTAATTATAGTTTGAGGTTGAACTTTGGATGCTGTTTTGTACTAACCATTTATAAAAGCCAACTAGCTATCTTGTGCTGTGTGAAGAACATTTTTTTATCATTTTGTGCAAGCAGATGTGCTTTTTTGTTTTTTTTAATAACACTACATGATGTTATGAAGAAATTTTCTATCTAATTTTTGTCTCCTGCCACATCATGTGCAGGAAGAAGTCCGCAGGCTTGCCACAAAATTTGATCTACCGAATAAGGATAGGAAGGATTCCCAAGGAATATGCTTTTTGGGCAAGGTATGCCTAGTGAACAGCTCTTTTACGCGGTATCTATTTCAATGTGTTGAGAAATATATGGTTCGTTACAAATTACCCTTGATCTGAAAGAGGATCATTAAAATAAAAATGACACTTATGGCAAAGTCCATTATTAATTATTGCAATTATTTTTTAATTTTCTATTTTAAAACTTTAAAGCAGTCATTTTGTTCACATTTATATTATTGGTTTGAAGCAAGTCTTGAAGATAGTTTTCTTTTACAAAACTATCTTTGTTCACTTTTTGAGTCAGATAAGATTCAGTGAATTTGTTGCAAGACATATTGGGGAGAGAGAAGGTATCATACTGGAAGCTGAGTCAGGAGATTTCCTTGGCAAACATCAGGGTTTCTGGTTTTATACTATTGGTCAGCGCCAGGGTCTACGGCTACCTGGAGGCCCATGGTTTGTTCACTCTCTGTTTCTTTCTGGCATCATTTGTATGTCTGATAAGTTTCCTATCATATAACACCATTTTATATTGAAGATAGATCCACATTGTAGGTGCAGAAATATGAAATTGTGAATAAATGCTAGTTTGCGGTCCCACGATTTTTTAACTTCTGATCATTCACTTGGAAGGGAGCAATTTTCCCACACAATTATTTTCCCGTTTTATATCTAATGCAGGTATGTTGTTGAGAAGGATGTTAAAAACAATGTAGTTTTTGTGTCAAGAAATTACTTTTCCTTTGACAAAAGAAGGCGCCTATTCCGTGTTGGTTCTTTAAAATGGCTTAGTGGGTTGCCTCCAAGCCAGACAAGTCAGCTCCAATGCAAGGTGGGATACCTTGAATGCCAATTTCTCCTCCCTGTTGTTAGAAACTTTCTCCATCTTTATAGTGCTTGAATTGCTGGTAACTCAACCTTTTCAGGTGAGACATGGTCCTGGATTCTATAATTGTAGCTTACAAATGGAAGTTGAAGGAGATGGCCCAGATGACTCTGCTGTCGTCCGCATATCTGAAGATGATCAAGGCCTAGCTGCTGGGCAGTTTGCTGCCTTCTATGAGGGAAGAACATGCATAGGTTCTGGTGTGATTTTGGAGTCCTGGGATGATCAAAGTTTTCCAATATGTACAAAAGCTTTAGAAATTGCAAGAATGGAAGATAAATCAAAGATTGGGAATCCAGTTAAGATAAAAGTTAAACCAGATAACCCGCTAGTAGTGTGTGATTCCACAGAGTTAGCAAGTAAAGCATCATGAGGGAATAAGAAATTTTGGAGTTGCTGCCACCGAACAAAATAGGCATATATGCCAGAGGAATGCAGTTTCCATATTCCCTTTCGAAGGGGTACAAAAAATTTGGCATGCATGGGCATACATGTAGGTTTTCTGATCTTTGGTTCTGGAACGTTCTCATGTACTTGTTCAGGGAAATCATAAATATTTTTTGGAGGGAGGAATGGCTACTCTAGGTTGCAATGGAGCTTCCATTATTCGGTGTTTTGAATTAAATATGTATAGGAGCTTCCATGGTTCAGCGGGTGAAATGAAGAATTATTAAATGAAATATACCTTGAGATGCTATTTAATTCTAACAAGAAGAGTTATTAAATGAGGAATTTCTTAGTATGGAATTTAATCAATGAAGAAAATATGGGGGAAAATTGACCAATACTATGGCATGGATTAAACAAACTTGCATAGCATCATTTGAAAGCCTTAGATTCAGCCCACCAAATTGTAGTTTTGTAAGATTGAATTGCTCCAATATTTTGCCAATTACCAAAGGAGGAGGGATATTCTAACTACTATAATTTTTTACTAACTTATTACTTATCTAATCACCATTTGATTAATATTTTTTTCTCTTCAAATTTTTTTTAACATTCTCTCTCTTTGATCCAATGATGATGCAATAAGTAGTAAGTTCGTAGTGAGAGTTATTGGTAGTTAGAATTTCTTCACTCTTATCAGAGTGCTAAGCTCAAAGGCTCATGTTCTGTAATTAATCCGCCTTTACTACCAGACCTGGTTATAGTGAAAATGAGAGGAAAAATCGGAGAAGAGAAAAAAAAAAAAAGGTATAAAAACTACGTTACGTTTAGATATAACGATAATTTTAACTCTCCTTCTTTTGTTATTGTTATTCACAAGTTATAAGATCTAATTCCGTTATTGACCGGTCGGGCATAGGTGGACTTACATGGGGGCTGGGGTGGGTCCCCCCTCCCTCCTAAAGTTTGAAAAAAAAATTATTAATGCTGTTAATATGTGGTTGTCCATCGACATAATAAGACTGAAAGAAAATGATTGTCTTTTGTGGCTTATATGCAGTAAAAGATAATTTGATTGTCCACCGTCAGGTTGTGGTTGTATTGATAGTCTGTATGGTGACACTATAAGTGTTTACTGGTCTAGGCTTTGTGCCTAGTTTCTTTTTGTTGTGTTTTTGTTTTAATTTCCTATTATTTCAAAAAAAAGAAAGATAATTTATCATAAATATGAATTTGAATGATTTCATTTCTTACTTTGATGGGTTTTATGTTTATCATTTAACATAATATAACTTCACTTTCCTATACACACATTAAAGAGGTAGGGTCCACATGTTTTTCTTTCCCTTTCATCATTCCAATTTCTCTCTCTCTTGATGTGAGAGTTGGAAACAACACTTACATTATGTTACATAACACTAATAAAACCCTACTTTTATAGTTATATATAGTTTTGAAAATGAAAACATACCAATATATAAATACACCTTATCCATAAATACCTTGCTAAGCTGGCAAGGAATATTGAGAATTTTGCCATTCTCTAGACTAAAAATGTTCTAGTAATTTTTTTCATTAATAATTTTATTATTTTAATATTAAAAAAACACACATTGGTGTTAGTATAGCGCTTTGAGAGCTCAAGACTTCTCTATTTATGTTGCTTTCACCTTTCGATTTAAATTCTAAACACGTATTGTGTTGTTTAAAAAAAAAAAATTATTCTAGATTTTTGTTCTCATCCCACTTACCCACTAATGCAAAAAAAGTTTTTTTTAGATAGCTTGAAGGTATTCCCACATAACCTTTTCAAACTATTTTGTTTTCGGAATACGACTTCAAGAGTAGTTCCTCATTGAAACAAATGGTACATTGAATCACTGTCACTAGAGGCAAAAAAATTATGATACATTTTACAAAAGTTATAGCAAATTTTTTTTATATCTAAAATAATTATGCAATTTTATTAGGTTTTTCCTGGCGTTTGGTTGAGGAGAAATTTTTTGAATACTAGGGAAATGTAATTGATAGGGAAATGGTTGGAAAGTGAGTTTGATAGGAAAATGTAAAAAAAAAGTTGTTTGGTTGAAAAAAAATTTAGCAGGCAAATTAGATAAGATTTATAAAGTCTATGTTTGGTTTGAGGTAAAATATAGATAGGGAAATAAGTGACAATTACGAAAATATCCCTGTGTTTAAAATTTTTGAAAAAATAAAAAAAATTGTAAAATAGAGAGAAACGCGAAAAATAATGAAGACCATGCTGACAGATAGAAACCTGCGAGGTCATAAAGGTTTGGAACTTCACTGTTCTTTCATTGTGTCTTCTAACTATTTTAGTTCGCTTCATCTGGGAATGGAACAATTGCTACAAAAATCATCATCTTCTTCTAGAAAGACCATAACATTGGAAAAATGGAATGGTTTATCATCCACAAAGCTCTCAAAAACTTTCACCATCAAGGCTTCATCGTCCTCTTCCTCTGTCTCTATTCAAAGGTTCTTTCTTCCCTTTTTTCCATCATCATCACCCAATTTTCTCTTTCTTCCCAGTTTTCCATGCTAAAGCTTCATTAACATGAAATAGGAATGTGCAGTTGCCTTATCATGAAAGTGTATAGTGTGCAAACTTATGGGTTTCGTTCTTCTTCTTCTTCTTTGGAGTTAAGCTATAAAACTTGCTTGTTTAACCTGTAACTTGCAACATACTTACAACAGAAAAACCATGTTATATTGCAAGCATTTCTAGTTAAAACTGTGTACACTGTGTCCTTACACAGGAGCCAAAGCCAAGACAACAAAGTTTGGGAACAATAGCACCCACCTTCATTGGTTTCATTGTTGGTTCACTAATCTCCCCTGCATGTCTTTGGTTGTCTTGAACCAGTGAACCAGATTGGCTTTGTTCTCAGAACCAGAATTTATCTTTTTTTGTTTTTTGTTTGAATGTAATCCATTGGAGTAGACTTTTTCACCTTCACAATTTAAGAGGTTCGGGTTTTGATTGTGAATTACAGCAGGAATTTGATTTTTACATTGAACTGTCCCAAAACATTCGCGCGCGAACAGATGGGGTACGCTCGTCATTAGCTCTCTTGCCCAATGTCACCATTTACCTAGCTAACATACAATACCATATATCAAGAGGGATACTTTAGCCGGCTTTCTCATTCAGATAGACGTCCAAGTTGTTTCTGTGGCAATCTCATTTAGGTAGCAAAATATTCAGAATCCCTAAACCAAACAAAGGCACCCAATTATCTCACTTCTCACTTACCCATCTATCTCAACATTTTCCCCCAACCAAACACACCCTAACAGACATTTTTGCATCCTTAGTGTGATCATTGCAACCAAAGCTGATATTATATTTTCATAATAGTAATATAAATTTTCGCCCCCAATCATATAATTTTCTAGGTCCGCCACTATGGCTGGGATTTTTGGATCACAGGTTCAGCCAGTGTGTCATCGCTTAAACTGTGTGACCCGAGTTAGTACATGAAATGATGAAAACCTAAATTTTATACATGAAAATACTCAAATACATGTAAAAAATTTATTATGCAGGGCTGCAAACATACATAGTTTTTGTAGGGATAAAAGAAAGTCATATATGGTAACCACATAGAGTATATTGTAAAAGAAATAAACAAAGAAAAAAAAGAAAATTCAAGTATAATTCCTCTACCAAATATCCTCAACTAATCATGTTTAATAATTATAAGACATTTACCAATAACTCTTCCCATAAAAATGGATTTGTAAATAATCAATATGTTATATTCTCTCAATCTACTGTTTCGCAAATTGCTTCAGTCTTTAAAGTTGGAATTTGAAATCACTTTAGGAGAGTATGCTACAAACAAACAAAATTACAACAAACTTTAAAAGAAGTTTCACACTTTTTTAAGACATGATGGGACAACTTTGGTTTTTTTTTTTTTTTTTTTTTTATAATAAAAATGCATGACCTGGTAGTTTTGATGACCTGATCGAGTCACCAATTTTGATAAAATCCGACTGATTGAAACTATTTTTTATCGAGTTTGATACATAACCGGTTCAAGTCTTGACTCGACCAATTGACCGATTTTCGAATCAACTCATGGTTCGAGCCACGTCTGTTAACACGGGTTATTTATACTACAATTACATCATGAGAACTGCTTTCATTTATTGTAAGGTGTCAATTTTCTTTCGGGGTATTGTTGTTAAGGAGAGCTGCCTCTCTACTCATAAGAGAAATGATGGCTGATAAAAATAGGTTCTCTGGGATAAGATACAAGGCGAATGCAGGTTCTCCCTTGCAGAATTTTATTTTATTTAAAGCTATTTATTTTAAATCTAAATCAAAAGCCGACTTGAACATGAAGGTAAACAATTTAATAACAATAATATTTCTTTCATAAAAACATTATCATATAAATGCTCGTAAAATCTAATATGTGGCGTGCATGTGATGAAAAAAGTAAGAGAGAAAAAAACAATTACAATGAAAAGTTCATAAGTTTATGAAAAACTTTTCTCGTTATAAATAACATAAATGAATTGACAAATTTAATGTATGTCGATTAATTATTAATTTATTTATTAAAAATAATTTATAATTAAAATTTTGCAAAAAAAATAAAAAATCATCAGTTCTTTTAAAAATAATCAAATCAAAACATGGTAGATGTTAATAAGTGATTTGGACACTTTAACAATAGATCAGATAAGTGATTTAAAAAAAAAGCGCTTAATAAGATTTCTTTTTGTTCGGAGTAGGATAATGCTCGAAAGCTGATGAATAAAGCCAGTGGAAAAGCCTAACAGATGAGAGAAAGAGAATAGAGATAAACCCCGCCAAATGTTCAATGGCAACTCTTTTCCAATTACACGCTCCCGCTCCTATCTCTTATACTCTCGCTAAAACCCTAAACCCCATTTTCCCATTCCATAACACTATTCCCTTCTCCCCTCCGATTCTTTGCGCGCTTTCTCGCCGAAAATCTTTCTCAGTTCCTCGCCGGAGCCTCCCCCCCTCCGTCCTACGGTATTGTGCCGGCAAATCCTCAGGAAGTGTCGATGACGAAGAAGGATCGGAGGAGTTCGACCAACTCGACTATTCCGACAACGATGACGTTGATGTCAACGCGCTCGAGCAAGAAGCGAAGGACGCAGTCCAAGCGTATTCAAGCTCTCTGTCTCAGATTTTGAGTATTGGTTAGTCTTTGTTTCGTTCAGGCTCGGAGTCGTTGAGTTTTTGCTTATCTTTGCAGTCTTCATTAATAATCTTTCTCTGTTTGATGATTTCAGAAGATGAGAAAAATGATCGCGAGGAAACAGCTCAATCTCACAAGAGGAGTAAACAGAGAAAAAAAATTGTTAGTATAACATTCAATTTTGTTAAATATATTAAGGTGACCAAATGGGCAAATTCTGGAACTCCATACAATTTGAAAGAATTCAGGATAAGTTGCATGTGTTAGGCGGTGAAGGACTTCAATAGAACAAATCATAATAGTGTGCTTGACACGGTATCTTAACCAAAATTTTTAAGACAATGGATCTATGGGTCTTGTCCTCTCTTAACTTATTATGGGACTTCATTGCGCATGCTTGAATATTTAACATTCACCTCTCAAGTATATGTCCTCCTCCCTCACGCGCAGACGTCTTTCAAAGTATTTATGGGATTACCGATCAAGAGAGAATTGGCCAATGCTTCACAGTATAGGTTAGACACAAATCCAAATACCAATAACCATTTCCACATAATTAGCCCAGCCAAATCATATGCTCTGATATAACTGGTTAGGCAGTCAAGGGAAGCTTAATAAAAAGGAGACCTTCATCAATGAACTAAGCAACAAGTTACAATAGTGTGCTTAACACCATATCTTGGTTCAAAACCTTAAGAAAATGAGTTTACGAGTCTTTTCACTTATATGGTTATATTAATGTGAGATTTCATTACTCACACTTGAATTTCCAACATTCTTTCTCTCGTTTGAGTCCTAACGGCTTGTAACACTTATTTTTAAACAAATAATTTTTCTTTATTGTTTGTAACTTGTTAGGACTTGAATTATTTCTTTTGAAGAGATTGAAATAAAATATGGTCGTTTGCTGAACCTTGTCTAATTTGAATAGCAGATCCCTGACAATCTTCTCCCAAGGGTTGCAATTGTTGGAAGGCCAAATGTCGGCAAATCAGCGCTGTTTAATCGTCTTGTTGGGGTATTGAATGTTTCTTCTAGCTTTGATTTTTTCATTTAAGTTTTAATGAAACTGTTCTAGGGAAATCACATTGGAAATTTCAACACGTCTGTAATCTGAATGGTGAATTTGATTTATTACGAAAGCTGTATCTTTCTGCATAAATTGTAGGGAAACAAGGCAATTGTGGTAGATGAACCTGGGGTTACCAGGGATCGTTTATATGGTAGGTCATATTGGGGAGAGCATGAATTCATGGTAGTGGACACAGGTGGGGTTCTCACTGTTTCAAAATCACAATCTTCTGTTATGGAAGAGCTGGCTATTTCTACTACCATTGGTATGGATGGTATTCCACTTGCCTCAAGAGAGGCAGCAATTGCCAGGATGCCTTCAATGATTGAGAAACAGGCAATTGCAGCTGTGGAAGAATCATCTGTTATTATATTCCTGGTTGATGGTCAGGTATTTTGTATGCTGGCATATTATATATCTTATATTTTCCCTTCTCCTCCAAGTCTCTATCCATTTTTTTTCTTCTTATTTTTATATAATAAATAAATAAAAGGATAGCAGGATATGTAAGAGAGTGGTATTATATTACTTGTATTAAGTTTTGTCGGGGTTATAAACCCATGGTGATTCCTCCCGGGCCATCAGAATAATTAGACAGTTTTTGGTAATAATGGAATCTAGCTGAATCTTGGAAGCTTTTAGTTGTATTTTTCTGCATTGAGCTATTTGAGGTACCATCTGGCTACAGTTAACATATTTGTACACCATAAAAATAGGATATCAATTTTGTTTGTTTTTATACTTATTTTAAATGCATGATATGATCAACTTTTTCAATAAGCTACTCTTAATCATGACCTGTAGACGCTGATGATAATTATGCTGAACAGGCAGGTCTAACGGCAGCCGATGTGGAGATTGCTGATTGGCTGCGAAAAAACTATTCAAATAAATGTGTCATTCTTGCAGTTAACAAGTGTGAATCTCCACGGAAAAGAATTATGCAAGTGTCCGAATTTTGGTCCCTTGGGTAAGCTATGTCGGTGAGGATGCCCTCTCCTGGGTGGGTGGGTAGCTTACATGCCTGAGGTGTGGCTAAACACAGTCGAATGTGGTCATGACACTAACTATTTTAATAAATAATGCACTTATTTTGATGTTTCCTTGACATAGATATCTAGGAGTACAACTTGATCTGTGGTATGTTATGTTTGGTTTTGATGTCAAATTCATGGCTATGATTTCAAATGTGCCTCAACAAGTATGTTAGTTGAGCGGTTCGAAGATACAATTGAGGTCAAAGGTGGTATTGATACTTACTTTTACTTTATCAACATTTAAACTTAATTAACCATCAAGGGGAATTGGATTAACCACTTATATTAGTGGTTAACTTAACTAAATTTTTTTAATTATGATGTGGTTAATGTTAAGTTTTGGTTAGTTCAACTTAAATATGGATAAGGTGTGAATACCACTTTTGACCTCAATTTTATTATGGAATCACTCTTAGTCACAATTTACTTTGTTGTTTACTATGTGCAAGTGCAACTTCATGTTTCCTCTTATTATTTCATATGAGCAATTATAAGGAGGGAAATGAGTATGGTCAGGCATAAGGATGTAGATCGTTATGTAGTTCCATATATTCATGTGATTATGATATGACAGCAATTACATATTTAATAAAGAAACTTCATTTCTGTTGCTGATTTGGACCTTTTAGAAGTCATGAAGTTATTCAGGATTAGCATCATGAAACATGTTGAATATATTAAAATTAAAAGTATATAAGATAGACAAAACTTTATCTCTGACAATTAAAAATCTAAACAAGACCCTCCTTCCCCACAAGAAAAGACCATGTAATAGAAAAATTTTAGTTACTGAGGATGCAAAGTGAAATTCTGAACCATGTTGTTTATTGATGCTTTCCTAACTGTAATATGTTGTAATTAACAAATTGGTTGCTGTGGTTACTATATCAGGTTTGAACCAATTCCAGTATCAGCTATAACAGGGACTGGAACTGGAGATCTTCTTGACCTTGCTTGTTCAGGGCTACAGAAAGTTGAGGTTTGTTTTCCATAAAGGTTGAATTCTCGTCTGTATGTATCATTGTCAATGAGTAGCTTTAGGTGCTATTTCTATTTTGTGTCGCAAGCAAGTTGATTTGGCTATATTATGCATTCACCTACCAATAATATCATTAGATTCAGTTGGAAGCATTCTTCATCACCGTACAATCAGGGATCAACTTGTTTTATTCTTTTTCTAGACCCTTGCTTTTTAATCTTTTCATTTGGGTTCATTGATCACTGACCCCAACTAGTTTGGGATAAATGTGTTGTTGATGTTGAATTTATTTTGTGCTAAACAATAGGAACCGGAGAATATTGATGAAGAAGATTATGTTCCTGCAATTTCAATTGTTGGTAGACCAAATGTTGGCAAAAGTAGCATTTTGAATGCACTGGTTGGTGAGGACAGAACAATAGTCAGCCCTGTCAGTGGCACTACACGTGATGCTATTGATACTGAATTCACTGGAGCAGATGGTCAGGTTTGATTTTTTTGGTGACTAACTAGTAACCACTGTGTGTAGTCCACAGTAAAAGCTAGTGACTACTTAAAATGTTTTATTATGTGCTGTGAGAATGAAATTTGAAAAGGATTAGTTGTTTATAAGGTTTTACCCATCCTAACTTTGTTGGTTTAGGGCTGTATATGTTTTGGATCATAACAGATTGTAATAGTGATTTGGTAAGCTTTTAAAATTTTGAGTCAGCACAAAAATTAATTTCTTATTTTCTTTCTCTAGAAATTCCGTCTTATTGACACTGCTGGAATAAGGAAAAGAGCATCTGTAGCCTCAGCTGGCAGTACAACAGAAGCTTTGTCAGTGAATCGAGCATTTCGTGCTATTCGTCGTTCTGATGTCGTTGCTCTTGTCATTGAGGCCATGGCTTGTATCACAGAACAGGTTCCGGATTAATGCTTTTATTTGTTACATGAAAAAACAGGTTGTTTTCCTTTTGGTTATAAGCAATTACTACATATAGGCCCCGGTTGTTTAATTTATTCCCATAGTTGTTTTAAAAAAAAAAATTATTTCGAATGTCTCTTGAAGGACTACAAGATAGCTGAAAGGATAGAAAAAGAAGGGAAAGGTTGTGTGATAGTTGTAAACAAGTGGGATACTATACCAAATAAAAACCAGCAGACCGCAGCGTACTATGAGCAAGATGTCAGGGAGAAGCTGCGCAAACTTGACTGGGCTCCAATTGTTTATTCTACTGCAATAGCTGGTCATAGTGTCGACAAGTATGTTTTAGCTGGAAAACTATTGATGCATTTAAGCTGCATAGTATGCTAATTTCATGCTTTCTTTGAATTCTCCCAGCTTTTCCATTACAACAAGTTCTCCCTTAGGCATTCATATTTATAAGCAATTATCAATTTGAAATTTCACATGGTGAATGAGGCAAACTATATTTTGTTGAAATTAGCCGTTGCGGTCATGGTACACTTATTTAGTAGTCTCGTTATTGGCTCTGCACATTTTTGCATATACTGGTATTTCTTGATGTGTGGTAAAAAAAGTCCTTAGTTATTCATGGGGCTCTGAGTGTTACACATGGTAATGGCCTTAAGAACTTGGCCGTTTTTGGAAGCTTTTCTATTTGGATATGGGCTAACTTAGTTTTTCTGGCTGTAGCATTTAATTAATGATATATTTAAATTGAGTGGTGGATAAGTTTTCTAGCATGTAGACAATAACATGGTATCATAACTGTTGTTAAAATTATGTCTTATTCAGTTTTGATATTTTTCATTTCCCCAATTGAATAGCTCATTACTTATTTTTGTTTTGAACAAAAGGATTATTGATGCTGCAAGTGAAGTTGAGAAGGAGAGATCAAGAAGACTTGGTACTTCTATATTGAATCAAGTAGTGCAGGAAGCAGTAGCTTTTAAGCCTCCTCCCAGGACAAGAGGTGGAAAAAGAGGCCGTGTTTACTATTGCACTCAGGTGTTTGTATCATGCAATGGTGGTGGTTAATAATTAGTAGTTGGTATTGTATGTCTTTAGCTTACTGTGGATGTTTGGATGTCCCTTCTATTGTTCATGTTAAAGACGTTCCAATTGCATTTGGTGCAATGTTAAAAGGAAAAATATATTATACTAGTGAAATTTTTTTTCAATGATAAAATGAACGAAATGATTAGTGCTACAGGCTTACTTATGAACTCCTTTGTTTATGCTATGTAATGTAATCATAGATTACAATATTATTACGTGGTGGTATCTTGTATATATTCTAACTGGGAGTTCTTTTACAGGCTGCTATAAGGCCGCCTACGTTTGTGTTCTTTGTCAATGATGCTAAACTTTTTCCTGAGACTTTCCGGCGCTATGTGGAGAAGCAACTGCGTTCAGATGCAGGCTTTTATGGTACACCCATTCGGCTTATGTGGCGGAGCAGAAGGAAAATGGGAAAAGATGAAGGTCTGTATTTGTTTGAGGTGTTTGTAGTATCAATATTGTTATTATGTCATCTGCTTCTTGCTTTGGTTTTTTTTTTTTTTTGGCTGCCCCCTCCCCCAAAAGAAGGTTAATGATGCTATAGACATGTATATATGATTTTCTCACAGGCAAAGCCGTGACAAGGACCCAAGATAATCTTACGTCACGAGATCAAAAATTGGTATCAACTACACCATAGGATCAGACATTTTATCAATGGAAGAACTGGCTGATTCTTTGTGTTGAAAAAAGTGAAGGGACATTTTATTAGGGATTACTAAATGCTTGTCTTCCCTGAAAAATTTCAAGGTTAGTAAAAGCTCCACAAGGACCGGATTTATGCCTAAGGTTTGGATGAGAATCTGACATTTACACTATATAGGGATCGTGATGTTTCTGTAATTCTTTAGTAAGCACTTTTAAGTTTGTAGTTATGAGGTTCTAGCACATTCATTGTAAATAACTACATTGTAAATTTATAAGTTATTGGAATTCTAATTCTGTGACTATTTTTTCAAATATTTAAGCGGGGAACTTTTCTACGATCACATGGTCGATACTCTGGAAAGATGCTCAAGTTTTTGCTGAACAATTGCATAATTTTTATGTAAGAATGCTATTTGGTATGAATTACTTTTAGCGAAAATTGTTAAGAATTTGGTAACTATAGTATAATCTAAAAAAATGCATTTATGTATATTTCACGGAATCTACATAGTACTTTAAAGTATGTTCCTTGCTGACATGTATAACGTTACGTTACATCCATCTATGCATATGCAGCGTAACGGGACAAATATGTTTTTTTTTTTTTAATATTTCACCGGTTTAGTTCTTTGGTCAAACGTATTATCAGACTAATACAGAAAGACGCACATCAAGTGTCTGCGTATATATACACGCACAAGGTAGGTGCGTGTATGATGAAGACTGACTATGACGTGCTATAAACGGATACTTGATCATAACGTGATAAGATTGGATAGACTTAAATGTGCACCTGAGTTGGCGTGTCTATACCGAGATGCGCACCTGGTTTTGATATGTCTTAACTAAATTGATATGAGACGCGTAGTTGATACTGACGTATCTTGATTGAATTGACATGAATCGTGCACATGTTAGGTGCACAACCATACATATAGATACCTGTTGCGCTTCTTTCTGCATTAGTTTGATAATACGTTTGACCAAAAAACTAAATAGATAGAATATTTCAAAAAATACATTTGTCAGGTCAGAAATTAGTAAAGAAATTAGCAGCTTTAAGAATAAAGAAATTAGTAAATCACAGTTACAAGTTACAACAAAGTAAACTACGACTGGCCAAATCGTTTTAACTGTATAATAGCATGTTTAGTTTTTTGTTTATAATGTCTCAAATCATAATTTGGGTAAAAACATATTTTTATAATTTCCGTCCAAATTATAGTTTGAGTCTCAAACAAAAAACCCAAAATGCTATAAGAAAGGATTGAGTATTTATTATAGAATGTGTAAATAGAGTTTAACTCACAACACTGCCCGGTTCTCTAGCAGCGGTCATGTATTTGATAATTGTTTTCAAATCCTTCACAACAGCTGCAAGTAAACAAATGTCTGCAGCTTCTCCATCTCTCTCTCTTTTTCTTATTTGTTTAAAAAATTATCATTGCCTAAACACCACCTACATTCCCATTCTTCTTTAGTGGAACTTGGACGTGAAAATGTATGTTGGTCGTTGCTGATAATTTACTTTTTTTTCTTTTCTTTCCCACCACTTACACCTAACCTCTTTATTTCACAGCACCACAACCTTTGTTTATGGATAAAGCCTTAATGGCATTTTATTTTAGTCCTTTTGTGGTAGTTTCGGCTTGAATAGCGAGAGCAGCAAACATGACAGTGTTTCTCGAGAGGGTCCCTAACAAACATAAACAAGAAGGTCGGATAGCGGGGGCAATTAAAAATAAATTAGAAAAATACAGTTGTAAATTTATCCACACTATGTGTCATATAAAAAATCTAAAGTTTAGGGAAGAGTTATATACCTGTTATATAAATTTATAGTAGACTGTTTTATTTTATATTCGTAAGAGGCTGATTATATAGATTAAACTTGTGACACAGAGACAATGTCAACGACTGTGTCAAAGCTCCCCTTTATAAGTATGTATATGAGTATGACAACAAAAATGGAAAAATTAGGAGTAATGAAGGCTACACGGTGAAAAAAATAATTTAATAAGAATCTGTTTAAATATATAGATAATTATTGAATGAATCAAAGTGATGGGACGACTCATTATTAAAAAAATAATTAATATTGCGAACTCGTCTGGTTGTCTAATTTTTTTAAAATAATAATAAAAGTTTCTAATTAGTTATGCATTTGACTATTTCCCCCCTATAAACATAAGGTTTTGCATCTATCATTTAACATGATCACAATAATTTTCTTACACACATAATATTTTGTGGGACTCACAATTTTTTAAGCAAAAAAAAAAAAAAAAATCGGCACGCAAAACGAATCTCTATAACATAACACAATCACTTTTCCTACAAAATAACTCTTATAAAACCCATAAACATAAAATCAGCTAGTTTAATGCTAATCATGCATATTCATAAAAAAATTAAAAAATATTCTATTTAGTTATACATTATTTGATCATGTTTTCCAGTAAATATAAAAACTTAATGCTGATTGACAGAAGAGTTTTGGTGCTCTAGGAGTATCAAATTTTAAGTTGTACAAATCAATAAAAATGTGATAACTAATCCGAAGAGAAGAGAAGAGAGTAAATTTTTTTTTTTTTTTATAGAAGTGTCAATTTCTCAATTGAAGGAGCACATGGATGGAGGCAGGAGCACTAAATTTTTTTTCGCTGACTGAAGCTTCTGCCATATCAGAACAGTCTTAATGAATATCGGAGTGGACTAACCAGTCCAACCGGTTAACTCAAAAATAGAATCCCAAACTGGCAATGAGATTTAAAGTTTTCAGCACTCACCATTAAATTATTCTATAGTTTTTTATTTATTATTTATTTATATAAATTTAACTGGTTCAATTGGTAATTTACCAGTAGAACCTGTATTTTGATCGAGTCGAAATCTTATTCAAGTTCTTTAATATTATATTAAAGTTTAGATTTAATATGTCACGCCTTGAGAAGTATTAATCAAAATGCCACACTTTAAATTCTTTTGAACCCCCCTGAATGGGCTAGTTCTATTATATGATTAGGGATGATAATTTTCCACATGACACTATAATTTTGTATTTAGGTCAACCCATTTTTATATTTGTGTTGCGTTCATATTAATAAAAATTGACAAAAAAGTTATATTATAATTTATGTCAACCTGCATATACGCCTCTAGCTTGTTAATCTTTTTTTATTTTTGGGATAATGTAGGAAAATAAACACAACAAAACAAAACAGAGGCTAACTGTTAATACATCTGGGCACCCCATTGCCCATACAATCCAAAAATAGCAAGGGTTCGCAACTAGTAGGGGGAAGGCTATACTAGGTGGTGCTATCAGCATTCACAGCATAATGGGAGGCTAACCAATTTGCCACCGTGTTTCCTTCTCGGAAAGTATGAGAGATTTTCTATCTTCCAAGGTTTATCCCATAAGTTTTGAATAGATTTCACACCTTAGAGATCATTTTTATAGCACCCATGGAGTCACTTTCTAATACCACCTGCTGCATACCTTTTTCCCAGGCCCAACTTAAGCCAATCAGCATTCCCCATAGCTCAGCCACGAGGGCAGTTCCATCTCCCAGCTTCCTTGAATATCCCATAATCGAGTATCCAATAGAATTCTTGAAGACTCCTCCACACCTAACCTTGGATCCCGTTCCCAGCATAAGCACCCTCAGGATTAGCTCCAATGCCAATTTCCTTCGTTACTAGTGTTAGAGAATAAAATATAAAGTATTAAAAAGACCATAATCTATCACCTTAAGGTTTTGGGTTGAATTGATTTTTAACATGGTATCAAAGCTTCAGTGACCATGAGGTCACGAGTTCGATCCTCACCGTCTCTCCACTTTCAGGTGAAATTAAGAAAAGCACAAGGCAGACCAAAAAATGGACTTGTGCAGCACAAGACAAACCAAAAATGGGCTTGTGTCATATCCACGCTTCAAGTCCAAAGTTCTCACGTGAAGGAGTGTGTTAGAGAATAAAATATAAAGTATTAAAAAGACCATAACCTATCACCTTAAGTGGGCGTTTGGTAGAGGAGAAATTTTTTTTTATCCGAAAATCACGATTTTCAGGAATATGATGAGAAAATGAGTTTTATGGAAATATTATCAAAAAATTGTTTGGTAGACTAACATATTCCCGAGAATATTGGGTTAATTTTCTTGATACTATGTTTAGTTGTATTAAATTTTCCCTTGCTATAGAAATTCTAGAATACCACCTATTGAATAGTATTCCTGGATGGTTTTTTCAAAAAAATTTACACACAAAATAAAATCCCGAGAAAATCAGATTCTCGAGAAAATTTTAAAATGCCTGTACCAAGGATGTATTCTTATTTACCCAACCAAGGAATCCCGGGAAAACAAAAAAAATCCTCCTACCAAACGGGCCCTAAAATTTTGAGTTAAATTGGTTCTTAACAAGAAAATAAATTTATCTTGAAGTTTACCTATTCCAGGCATCCAATTATCCTTGCAGAATTTTGAATTGACATCTCCGATCAGAATTCGAGAGCCATCACAAACATGGTTCCAAATTATCATCTCCGACCATCCAATTAATCTTCTTTAATGTTAACTGAAATTTCTAATGAGATATGAAAGCTCGCCATACCTTTAATGGAAAGCTTGAGTTCGTTGTCATTTGGGCAAAGTTTGTTACGTATACATTTCACTATTATACTTTACACAAAAGTAATGATAGTGTGTCTTGTTTTTTCTTTTTTCATTTTTAACTAAATATGCTATTATGCTGTTGCATACTTTTTTTCCAAACATGTATTCTCATAGTTACGTTGATAAGTTTAAAAAGTAATTATCATATTTTGAGTGTAGTTGGCGGAAAACATGTGAATAAAAATATGCTAGCAAAAACTGTATAACATATATAAAAGATAAAGATATTGGGACAATAGCGTTGCCCCTTCTCCCACAGGCCACTGTACTGCCTGCAAAAAATTTGAATATTGACTCCAAAGAAATAGAAAATTTAAGAAGAAAATGGTACTTCACGTGCTAAACATGGACAATTGGGCATGAAGTTGAATTGATTCGCTTTTATATGTTTTTTTAAATGATCATCTCATATAAAAAAATTTCACCTCTCATTCACATCACGTTTTATTTGATTAATTATATTAAAATTTATTCGTGGCTGAAATTCAGTTATTGAGAACTTTGTCTCTTATTAGAATTTGATTTGATTTATGTTACACACTCTTGGACTATAAATATTCTTTTGGTTACTTATATATAATACATTATTTGATATTAATCAATTGAATTTCTCTTTCTCTATTTACTTTTATAAGACATAATTAATTTTTAACGGAATTATTCTTTTTTTTTTTTTGGATATTAACGGAATTATTCTTTTAATCCAAATACCCACCTCTTCCTATTAGATGCATGAAACATCAATGCTAACGATATGATCGAGAAATGTGCTTCTCCATTTCTAGTAATGAATGCGATGGATGGTTGTTTGGTAAGTATATCTCGAGGCTAGACTCCATATTGAGTAATTTGTCAATTCATTCTTTGCAACCCATATATTTCTGAGTTGTCTTTGTCTTTTTCTTTTTTACCACCCCAATGTGATCATTTTTTATATCCCAGGTAAATAATATGGGTTTATCATTTATCATATTATATTATAGGAAATAAATTTATTTTTTACATGCACATAAATGTATGTGAGGTCTATATCTTTTCTTTCTTTGTCTTCTCCTCTCACTTGGACCCACATGCCCTACACAAGTTTATGTGTACTAGGAGATAAATTTATCTTATATTTAGAGATGACAAAATGAATTCGGCTTGCCTCGCCTACCAAATGGGATGGACGGACTGAGTTTTACAATCCGCCAACCTGTCTAACCCGCTCCACTTATCATGTTTTTTTAATGCAAAATGGGTTCGGCCTGACGGGGCAACCCACCGCCAAACAAGACAGGGCAGATTGAGTTTTTCAATCCACTTTCAAAAGCGAGACAAAGTGGGTGAGCTCGTTGTTTAGCGGATAGATAGCAGGGCGAGCCGGGTTGCCTACTTTGCCACCTTTATGGTTACAACATGAGAAACAATAAACTCAAAATATATATATATATATATATATATATATATATATATATATATATATATATATATATATATGAAGTAAAATATTTATACTATCACTTTTGTCTAATATCAATCCACTACCACTCTAATCACTTTTCAACAACTTTTTATCAATCCACTACCACTCTAATCACTTTTCAACAACTTTTTTCTCTCTCTTGAGCCCATTTTTTACTGAAAATTTTGATTCAGCAATGATAGTGGATTGGTAGTAAAATAAAATTATATATATATATATATATATATATATATATATATATATATATATAAGTGAAGAGGGGATATTCATACTATCTCATTTTTTTATTACCATCCACTATAATTATGTATTCTTCAAAATACATAGTTATAATATTAAAATTATTTTTTTTGTCTTTCTAATCAGCCAACAAGTTTTTGAAAAAAGAAAAAATAATAATTTTAATATTATAACTATGTAATTTCTAGAATAGATAGCTATAATGGATGGTAGTAGATAGATAGTAGTGAAAAAATGAAGGAAGATATGACATTATAAAATATGAACATGAACAGGTCCCGAAACCAAGTGACCATGCATTAATTAATATAAGAAGGAAAGTGAAGGCACAGTAAAAATGCATATATATAATATAGCTTCGACTTTACATGGAGTTGAGATCTGGAGAGAGATAAGTGAGCCCCATTCTACCCACACAAAAATGCACCACCCATTTCACCCACACCACTCAAAGACAGATGAACACGCGGCTATTGTATGAGAAGGAGGGGACGACTAGCAAACTGCAATTGTAAATTACCTTCAAAGCTTCAACTGCACTCAAAGAGGCAGTCTCTCATTTTACTCCCACCTACCCATCACCCGGTTATTTAATTTTAAACTTGTATCAAGTTATATTTATTTTATTGACAAATTATGGTTATTTCATTTAAGATATGTAGAAATTTCTTAAAAAAAAAACATCTAGTTAATTCATTTCAAACTTGTATAATAATTAATTAATTTAAGTTATATTTACTTTATTGACTCCAACTGTCCAGGACAAACTAGGAATGTTATTCGAGTGATTCGACTCACGACTGATCGCATAAATGGAAAATTTAACTTGCATAATACAGTAAAGAATAACAAATGCAATTTTGACCATTAAGCTTGGGTGAAGATTACTTTGACAATTTTTATATGGGAAATTGAACCGTTATGTAGCTGGAAGATAAAATTTTCTTCCTATAGATACATAGAAAACAATGCGAGCCTTTCTTTTTTAAAGTACAGCGAACCCCCATTGTCTCTACAAGAAATTGGGGGTCTTGTCCTCCAACATTACAGAGATAAATCCTTTTTTATATTATATTTTTTAGGGACTTACTTTTCTTCTATTATTGTAGAGAAGAGTTTTGTCTTCTACAAAAACAAACTAATACGAGGCCCATAGATTTTTTTTTTAAAAAAAAGGATATGCACATTTTTCAATAAATGTGCATGAATGTATTTTTTTTCTCTCTAGCAACAATAGAGTTATATTTTCTATTTTTTTAATATATCCCTTCGTATTAGAGTTTAATGAGCTCAAAAAGAAATAATATTAATAATTTTTATAGGGACAAGATCTTTTGACATTGGTGTTAAACTTTAAAATTTGACACCAAATTCTAACCGTTAATTTTCTCCGATCAACGGATATAATTTATTAGGAATTAATAATTAATTAATGAGTTTGATTGACAAAAATTATAACCGTTGATTGGCAGAAATCAACGGTTAGGATTTGATGTCAAATTTCAAAGTTTGACACTAATATCAAAATATTTTGATTACATAAGCTTTCTAATATCATATGAACAAGTCATTCAACCCACGAATTTATGGTGTTAGGTGAAGACTACAAAGTAATTTCTATATAATATTTTTCTAAAAAAATAATGATGCATGGATGACTCTTCTATTGGTTGCTTCACTTAAATACAGTTCAAGAAAAGTTTACTTAAATGTAGGCTTAATGGTTGTATTTTCAAGTGTCAAATCAGTATCGTTAATAATAAATTCAATACGTCAAGGAAAGGATAGAAATTAGAACGTGTGTCCTATCCAATATTGAATAATTATTGCACTTTTCAATAGTGACAGATATGAGGATTGGGGAATTAAATCTGCATGAATGATTGCCTAGTTTTGGTATAGCCATTTCCCAGTTTTAATTTTCTTTTCTGGGCTAACTCCCTCCTACCACAATAACTGGTGTGATGGCACAATGGAAAGAGCCATTTTTTACTTTGTGCAAAAAGCCTAAAACATTCTCCACAACAGTTATAAATACTGAGTGCATGAGAGAGGTTAAGCAGCAACACAAAGCGCCATAGAGACCATGGATACTTTGGGGAGAGACCTTAAGAACATGAGGGAGTATTATGAGAGTGGAAAGACAAAAGAAGCTTCTTGGAGAGAATCCCAGCTCAAAGGGTTGCGTCGTTTCCTCATAGAAAAAGAGGAAGGTATCTTGAACGCCCTCATGCAAGATTTAGGAAAACACCAAATTGAAGCTTTTAGAGACGAGGTACATGTTTTTCTTCAATCTTATTACAATTAATAATATTTTGGTGTCTTAAATCAATGTCTTCCTTGAGCAGTATTTAGAAGAAGAACAAAAAGATTAAATACTTTTTAGATTATCAAGATATGAAACATTATCTTTTATTTTTTTTTTACTAGTTTTTATTAGTAAAAATTTGTACATATTATCGTATTAGTCCTATGTATCGTGGGACATTTGGTTTTCGCAGATGGTACGATGTTGGAGGAATAAACAATCCTCATGTCTAATTTCTTATTATTTGATCCATTCTTGCAGATAGGGACACTGATGAAGTCCTTAAATTTCGCATTGAAGTTTCTGAAAGATTGGATGTCAGGCAAAAAGGTAAGATCTGTGTGTCTGGTCCTTCAAAATATGGAATACTAAACTGTTATGACTTTACCATCATAATTCATTCGAAAAAACTATGATCATACACATGAAGTGACTAATGACCAATATAATTTTGATAGGCTAAATTGCCACAACTAGCATTGCTTACTAGCGCAGAAATTGTTCCCGAGCCTCTGGGTCTTGTCCTCATTATTTCTTCTTGGAATTTCCCCTTTGGTGAGTTATACTTGTTGGTTAGTTTTTGCAGCTAATTAAGAGATAGATTTCTTCAAGGGGGCCAATATATATGAACCAAAATCCTCTGAATTAACAAAAATGCAGGACTTTCCTTGGAGCCTCTAATAGGAGCAGTAGCTGCCGGAAACGCAGCAATCTTAAAGCCTTCAGAGTTGTCTCCTGCATGTTCTTCTCTAATTGCCACTGGCCTCGCAAGTTATTTGGACACTAAAGCCATTAAGGTTATTCAAGGAGGACCACGTGAGTGTGAGCAACTACTACAGCAAAGATGGGATAAAATCTTCTTTACAGGTAAACAGGATTAGTTTTTTCTCTTCTTCTTTTGATACTGTGTAACTATGAAGCACCGATACGCGTTTTCGATACGTTCTCGATGATACAGGATGTCAATTACCAAAGGATACGTGTCCGATACGCGTATCCGATACGTTGAAAAAAAAATTAAGGAGTATCGGTGCTTCGTAATGTAACTGTCATAGTCATTGATGAAGATTCTGTGAATGTAAAAACTAATACCAGGAAATGCACGTGTGGGGCGGATTGTGATGTCTGCTGCTGCAAAACATCTTACTCCTATTACTCTGGAGTTGGGTGGAAAATGCCCTGCAGTTGTTGATTCCCTTTCATCTTCTTGGGATATTGAGGTAGGTTCACTCATTCTTGGCACATTACACCAAAATTTCTAACTAAAATGAAAGACATGAACTGAGGTAATCCACAAGTTCATTTAGTTTATTATGTTCATTATTAATTTCAATTAACAAAGGGATGCTTCCTTGTAATAAAAAGGTTGCTGTGAAGCGGATTATGGTGGGGAAATATGGGACTTGTGCTGGTCAAGCATGCATAGCTGTCGACTATGTCCTTGTGGAAAATGGATACTGTTCCACAGTGGTATATCTCTTGAAATTGAAGTTATCAGGTTCACTGCTGTGTGTTTCTTGTTATATTTAATTTGGGGTGTGTGCTTACTCTTGGTTTTCTTTTAGGTAAAATTGATGAAAGCCTGGATCAAGAAAATGTTTGGAGAGAATCCAAAACATTCCAACACTATTGCGAAGATAGTTAATAAACAACACTTCTTAAGATTGAAGAATCTTCTTGCTGATCGAGATGTCAAAGAATCTGTAGTTTATGGTGGCTCAACGGACGAAGAAAACTTGTAACTAACACTCTACCCTTTCACTCGCTAGTTGCTTTCAAAATTTCTCATTTCCATTATAGTTAGTAGCTTATGAATTTACAACTTTAATTGCAAACATTAATACCTTACTTGACTCTTTCACTTTAAAGAAAGGTCAGACAATACAAGATTTACTTGGCCTAAAAAAAGGGGTAATTTGCTCAAATCTGTGCAGATTTATTGAGCCAACGATCTTGGTGAATCCCCCACTTGAAGCAGCAGTCATGGAAGACGAAATATTTGGTCCATTGCTCCCAATTATAACTGTAAGATTCATGGACATATATGTGACAAAAAAATTTCAATATTTTTCTTAGTAGCAGTTCATGAAATAGCCAAGTTCTGAGTTAGCCTATATCCTTAAGACATGCTTATACATAAATACTTTTTTCTCCAACTCGCGCTATGTGCTTCGTTTTCATTTCTCCCGTTAATAATTTGCAGCTGGAGAAGATTGAGGACAGTATTAAATTCATAAGCTCTAGGCCTAAGCCTCTTGCCCTTTATGTTTTCACCAAAAACAAAACTCTGCAGAGAAGAATGGTATCTGAAACATCATCTGGCAGCTTGACTTTCAACGATGCAATTCTACAAGTATTTACCCTCTCTAGTATCTACTACTAATCTTTTTACATATTTTATATACTTACTGTTTATCTTTGTTCTGTGCAGTATGCAGCAGATTCTCTCCCATTTGGAGGAGTTGGTGAAAGTGGTTTTGGCATGTACCATGGGAAGTTCTCCTTTGACACATTCAGCCACCAGAAAGCGATTGTCAGAAGAAGTTTCCTCACTGATTTTTGGTATAGGTATCCTCCATGGACACTCAATAAGTTTCAACTACTTGAGGTCTCTTACAACCTTGATTATCTTGGGTTGCTCCTTGTCCTGCTAGGCTTAAAGAGACCTTCAAAACGCAGATCTTATTTTGCTAGCTAGTGACTTGACAATATTTAATTATAGTGTTTTCTTATTTTGAAAAAAAAAAAGCTTGTTAAGAGTGCATCCCATAAGAATAGGTCTATACATATATCTGCAAGTGATCGGTATTTATAGGTTTGTGTATTCAATTCCTACTACATAGGTTGATTTATTATTATCCTGATGCTTGTTCAATGTTATAGTTTTTGTAAGAATTACTCAAGTGGTGCTCTATCACTGATTTGTAGTACTTATATTAGCCCAAACAAAATTTTATTCTTCAAAGAGATTAATAATAGAAGTTTTAACAGAACAGTAAGCAGTCTTTATAATATTTATGTTTGATTCACAACAAAGTACACTGGGAAATTAGTCTTACACTCAGAATTTTAAGAAACAAATTAAAATAATTCAAAATTAATGTGAATAAAAGTAATAATATTATATATAAAAAAAGGAAAATATTTTCTCCTTTTAAAGGAGAAATTTTTTCTCCTGCTAGTGACTCATAGTATAAGTGGGGCCTACAAAATAGAGGAGAGAAAAAAAAATTCAAGGTGAAACCCACTTATGATATGAGTCAGTAGTACGAGAAAAGTTTTCTCCTTTAAAAGAAAAAAATGTTTTCCCATAAAAAAAATACTAATACTAGATTTCTTAAAATAAAATGAAGGCTAAAATTCAAGAAATTTCCTTTAAGGTTGTTTCCCAACATCTATTTTGCCGTCAAGAGAGCCCATGGTGGGGATATGAATATCAATCGACTAAGTGACAATTCACCATAATGAGTGGACTTGATATTAAGTTTCAACCAAAACCTAAGTATTGAATTCATGGGTCATTTTATTTATATAATTTTCATTTAGTCGATTCCTAATTAATATAAGACTTTATCATTCATACTTAAATTGCCAACTATATTGTCCCGAAATGATTTTTTTTTTTTTGTTTAACTTCTTTTAGCTCGCCATGAATCCAAATTAACTGAATATATTGTTGATGTTAATGTTTGTCATTCTACTAGCTGAACTAGCTCCATACAAGTGTTTAATTTCATCAAATGAAAGAAGAGAGAAAAAAAAAACAATTAAAGGTATAATATAACCAGTTCAGAGCATGACAATTATTAACCAGTAAAGTTATCAAAATGCCTTGCTTTCTAATCAAATTTACCGAACAAATGAATTATAGAAAGTGATGCGCAGAAGAAGGAATCGTTTCCTCGAGTTTTAATTGACCTTTCATTCTTGTGGTTTAATTTGGCCATGCGCAAAGGTGTAGCGATAATTCATGCAGCTTATGTTGAAATGAAAAGGGACAAAATAGATAAATTCATTAACAAAGGCTCTACATAATGACTCGTTTCATTCAACAACCGTATTAACTATACCAGTAAAAAAAGCTACCAATTATTGAAGCTCAATTAATGGTTGCAGCTACGAAAGCTCATGGAAGACAAAACATGGTCGTATTTTGGTCCATGAGAGTTAAGCGTACACACGTGTCTCGCTAGTTTTGACAATTAGACTTACATGAGCAATAAATAATTGTGTCAATAAATAAGTATAAAATGGAACGGGATCAATGTACATAATTCTAAAAACAAAAAGTCTTATATCAAATTTTAATAGTTAATTTTTGTATATTTAACGATTATAATTTATTAATAATTAATAATTAATTAATGAGTGTGATTAATAAAAATCAACAATAAACATTTGATTAAAGATTTATTATTCTTATAGTAGTGTAAGAATAATCTACTCATATAAAATAATATTGGTCTGCAAAATGTTTTTTTTTTTTTTTTTTTTTACGTTAAATTATACATTTGAAGTCTCTTCTCCAATGCAATATACTTCATTTAGTGAATACCGATGCGCTAACCTTTATCTGCAATTGGTTTCTATTATTAAGGTATATAAGTATACCTTTTATATTGATTTCTTAGTGCTTTTGCAGAAATGCTCCAATCCATGGTGCAAAATTTCTCTTGCATGTTCTAGTGAATATAAATGACAGATAACACACGTACGTATCTATAAAAACTTATAATAAATTTAACCCTTCCCTATATCAATATAGTACACACCTTATAAAAATACCTAAGTCTACCACACAATCTGTTCAATATCTAAAACACATGGCCATGTGAGCTTTTATTTTCATGGCCTTTTCAGCCATGTGAATATCTTAAGCATAGAAGAGAATTTTCCCTGCTCCCTAACTACATGTTCCTTTCATTAAAAAGATGATACTTGGCTTAATTTTTTTTCCTCTCTCATCTGTACAATTAATATTATATTTTCTCTCTCTGCTTTTTGTCCCACTGAATAAATTATGCTCCTAGATCACCTGCTTTTTGTTCCACTGAATAAATTATGCTCCTAGATCACCTTAATAATTTTGTTAACCATAGGAGTGAATCAGGGGCGGATCCACATTGTTGCACTTGTCTGCAAGTGCATACAATAATTTTTTTATTTTTTTTTGGCAGACGACCCACACTCTTCTTTCAATGCTTAAATCATTTAATGAGTTTCTTTTTGGTCTTCTTTAAATGTAACTGATGCAGAAACTTAGAAATAGATATGGTTTACCTTTTTAAAATGCAATTTTTTTCTCACTTTTTTCCTTAAAAATGTTTAATGGGACGACCCTCACCGAGTAAAAATACCTTCTCCTATTAATATGTCATCCTATTAGTAGCGGGTGTTACATAACCTAAAGTCAATTGGCTCCAATTTCATGTTTCTTGGTTGTTTTTTATATTCATTTAAAATTTTCTTTGAAAAAAAATTCATATGCAACTCCATCATTAAATATGATGACATGAATTAAATTTTTTAGGTCCACCACTGGAGTGAATGGTGCAGACTAATCCATAATCCACTAAATTAGGAAAATATTTTCGATACTATTAATATACCGATCATTCAATATATTTTTTATCAAATATGAAAAAAACAACACATTTATATCATCATAATTATTATTATTATAGCTATTTTCTTTCATATAGATATATCTCTTTTTTCTTATTTTTAGTAAAGGAAGAAAAACTACTCCTAAATTTGAACTGTATGGGAGAAGACTAGCTTATGTTAATAGCTCTACTGTAGGCCGCCATCAGATGATAGTTCCTAGGCTTATTAAAAGTGTGGCTTATGATAACTGAACGGATAATACATTTAACTACTTGATGGAGAAATAATCCCAAACCGTGCGGTAACCACAACCGTATGCTTAAATCACCAGCTGACTAAATATCTTTTTTGATTCTCCGCAGATTTTAAGATGTTCGTTTTAGTCTTTAGTAAATAAGAAAAGCTATTTGTGGTTTCTAAAAAATTCAAAATAAACACATTTAATTGAGATCGTGATCTCTCACAAATTTAAAAAAGATCCACATTAGTACTTCAAAATAACTAAAATGAGTCCATTTCGAATTTCTTAAAAACCACAAATAGCATTTTTATTTGCTAAGGACTAAAACAAATATCGTAAAATTTGCTGAAGATCGAAGATGATATTTACTCTCACGAACTTAATTAACTACGCATCACATTTAGTGATGACTGAAAGGACATGAGGCAGGGAGATAAATATAATACGGTCAAATTGTATCCACAAAAATAAGTATTTTAGTATAACGGTGGGATATTATACATATTTTTTTATATTTATTTATTTTCAATAACGTAAGATTAGAATCTCAATTAATTTTATTAATTTTTTTTTTAAATTCTAATCTAATAATATTAGACATGAGTAGTTAGAATAGGTATGAAAAAAGATAAGTATAATATCCTATTTTTTATTATATTGTCAAGTTAATCTATTTTTATATATTGATTTTTTTTTAAATTGATTTATTTTTTAGTTGATTCTCAATTAAGAAATGACACATGTTAATTTTAATTTATATTTTTTTAAAATTCAAATTAATTTGTATTTTTTTAATTTTAAATATCGTTATATGTTTTAAATCTCTATGCAAATTCAATATGTATATTCCTTTTATAATTTTAAATATTTTTTCTTACATATATATTTTTAAATTTTCTTAAATTTAAAAATTTCCGATGCGTTACAAGCAATAATTGTTAATTTTATGTTTACATCTACTACCATTAAATTGTATCCATAAATCATAATAATCTCTTCCCGGTACAATTTTGACATATGTATCCGGTAGTTTGAGCCTTAAATTTCTCAGTACAAACGGATAAAGCATAGAGGTTGTAAGATGAGTTCAGTTCGATGGGTCAATCTACTAATCTATCAAAATAAAATCGGTTGAGTTGAAAATTTTAATTTGCCAATTTATTTCAACTCGCCTCACTTAAAAGTGGGTCAAAACAGATTTAATCCGTCGTGTGATGTGATGAACCATCGGGTTATAATTAATTTTTTTTTACAATTAAGTAGTATTTTCTTTTTCATTATTTTTTGTAATATTCAATTTTTTTTATCTTATTACTACCTAGAAAAATAAAGAATAAAAACTTTATTTATCACAAATATTATTTCTGTATGAAAATAAATGAGTTCTTAAAGAATGTTTAACTGAACATTAGTATACTTTTAAGATTGAGATCTGAAAAAATTAAGAGAATTATGAAATAAAATTAAATAATATTATAAAATTCATAAAATATAATTTATTTTTAAATTTTAAATTTTTTTAATTGATAAATTTATGAGTTGACGGGTCAATCCATTATAAAATTGGATGAATTTATATTTTTAACCTATGTTTAATGACGGACTAATCTGCCCCATTCCATTTTTTACGTCGGGGCGGGCCAAAAAAAAAGTAATTTAATTTGCATTATGAGTGAGCGTCAAAGCAGGTGTCGTACTATTGGATTTTTTAATAATATATTAAAAATTATGATCGATATGCTAATATTTTTGTGCTTCAGGTTGCGTGCAATAATATTTTCAAAACAGTTTTTCTTATATTTTTCGTCTGACAAATTGAAAAATTAAAACTTAAATTTAATAAACAGTTTATTTAACTGTTTTAAATTTAAAAAAAAAATTAAACGTTATATAAGGATTTAAAAATTAGAACAAATAAACTCTTTTTATTTATTAAATACACATATCATAAGAATGAGTTATCAAACACACAGAAATGTTGATTACACCTAATTAAATTTTAACAAAATTAACTAAAACCTAACTAAGTAATCGTCATCTAAATAAAATTTTAAGCAGGTGTCTCCACGTGTTTTGCCTTGTTATATATATTATTTAATATTTATTTATGTATTTATTTTGTTATTCTTATTTATTTTTTATTATAACACTGTTATTTGATAGTCAAATTTTATACGTGTTTTTTTTTTTTTTTTTTCGTGTTCTGGCACTTCTTACGCTATCCTTGTGCTTGTATTTTGGCGCTTTTTGCGTCATCTTGGCGTTGTTATTGTGGGGGCTCTTAGCGCCATCTTGGCGCTGGTACATGTGAACAATGCCACATTTTTTTTTGGCTGTTACAATATTTTGATATAATTAACCTAAGATTAATTAAGGGTTAGGATTACATATAACAAATTCTATATAAAACTAACCTATAATACCCAAGGACTAAGCTTACATATAACAAATTTAATATAAAATTATCCTATGAAACCCTAAGTATTAGGATTCCATATAACAAATTTCAATTAAAACTAACTTATGACACCCTACGGAATAGGATTACATGAACTCCGTATTTGAAGATGTTCGATCTTAAAGAACCGTAATGCTATACCGTAATGCTATATCGTATGGTATGCACTCAGAGATACCTTAGAGATAAGTATCCATATCGGCAAATAGTCAATACTCCAATCACTGTGCACAAGTAATAGGCTTATAGCCAAGACGTGAGTGTGTGCACAGTGTTGGCAACAATAGTAAAATAGGTCAGAAAGTATGCACCTGGGGATCTTAAGCCTTGTATTTATAAGGGTTATCTCTTGGGCTGTGCAGATTTTTCAGTTGTAGTAGGATTCAACTCTTTTTCTGTTGGGACATGGATTCTATCCTCAATAGTTTTATTGTTTCATATTATTAGGATAATTGGGTAATTATCCTTTATATATTCCATAACAGAAGGCTTGGAGAGAGTTATGTGAGAAGAAGCGCAACTCCATATTTGAATGCTTCATTGGGAGAAGAGCTATTCGTGAGAGGAAGCGCGGTTGGTTGATAAAGGAAAATAATTACAACAAAATTTGAAAGGGTTGGAAATAAGAAGAAAAAGGAAAAAAAGAGAAGGAAAATGAAGAGATGTAGGGAATTGGAGAGAATATGAAAATGATTGATTTGGTTAGGTTTAGCTCTTATTTATAGTTGAGGTTTTGTAACTAAAAATAGCCATTAATTGCAGGTAAGATCAATGATAATCATAATCACTTTAATTATCATTAATATATCTTAACGGTTACAAACTTAAATAAAAAAAATTGTTGAACATTACATATTAAATGATAACTAACAATAAACGTTACAAATAAAATCACCACCAATTAACATTATAATTTTAAAGTCAAATAATGACACACAACTAACAATCATTGACAACCAATAAATATATAAATGCCTATAACACCACTTTATGCTAAACTCAATATGTCTAACTTCATATAATGATATCCATAAGGGTATATGTAACATCTTTAAAATTAATAAGGAATATTACATGATTTCTTTTTTTTAGTACAACAAAGGGGCAAAAGCACAAAAACAAAATTACATGAAATTAGAATCAGCTTCCAAGACAGGACTCATCCTAGCTGGGGCTGTAGAGAGAGCCAAAAAAGTGTCTTCGCTGGAGACTGCTCAATTAGTAAGATAGTTTGCACCCATATTGCCATTCCTCTTCACATGGACAAACTTGATTTGCCAACTTCTATTGCACCAGCTCTTTATGCTGCTGATAAGTTGGTGGTGACAACAACCATAATCATCTTTTGTAATGGCTTGGATAGCCTGCAAGCAATCACTCTCGACTAGGAGTTGTTGGGCTTTACTTTCCCATGCCACTTGAATACCTTTGAAAATAGCCCAAAGTTCCGCAGTTAGAGGAGAGCAAAATCCAATCTTGGACATAAATCCTGTAATCCACCTGCCCTGGTCGTCTCTTATAAGACCTCCACAAGCAGCTATAGCTAGATTTTCCTTAACCACAACATCTACATTAAGCTTCCACCAGCTTTGAGGTGGTGTTTTTCAACTACCACTCTGGTTGGTTGCAGTAGTTCTTTGCAAATGGGCTTGATAGGGAAGGCTATCTCTGATGTCTCTAATGTAAGAAGAGATAAAGAGGACTGGATCATTTGACCTGGAGAAGGAAGGTTCGTGGATCTCCCCATTATGCCACCTCCATAGGAACCAAATAGATGTAACAAAGATGTCCTTCCAAGCTAATATTTGGCAGTTAGGCCACCCTCTTTGGAGGTTCCTCTAAATCCAGATTTCAAAAGGTAACAAAAAGAAATCAGTAGGGGGATTCCCTGAGAACCAAGCACACCAGAGTTGAGCAGCCTTTGTGCAGTCTCTAAGGACATGGACAATGCTCTCTACTTGAGCAGCACATGCATGGCATCTAGAGCTCCCACCCCATTTGGATGAGAGCTCTTTAGTGAGAATACGCCCATGATACATTAACCCAGACAAATGAATGGATTTTGTGAGGACCCCGCCAGTTCCAAATAGAGTTCCAAGTTGGGTCTAGGTCATGAGAGCTAAAATCCATCAATTTATTATAGGCTAGTCTGACTACATTCTTTTGCCCAATAGCACTACTTCAAACCAGTCCATCATCCCCACGCTCAGCTGAGGGTGGAAAAGTAGCTCGAATTAAGTTCACAGCCTCCAAAGGAAGGATTGTGGCTAAATTCTCTAATACCCAGTCTCCTGTATCTAGATCCACCATGTCAGCCACTCTGGATTCAATGTTAGTGACCATTTGGTTGGGCAAGGCATATTCACAGAGGGGTTTCTCAAGGTTGGTCCACCTATCTTGCCAGAAATAAGTATCTTTCCCATTTCCAACACCCATTGCAAGTTATCTAGGAATCCATTCCAAATGCGACCCAATCCTTTCCAAAGAGTAGAGTCATATGGTTGGACTTTGGCTTGTCTACTAAGATCCAGTTTCCTTGCATATTTTCTAAAGAGGACCTGAACCCAAAGATCTTCTTTATTATTGAACATTCTCCAAGCCACTTTATGCAAAAAGGTTCATTATGGACCCTTAGATTGTGGATACCTAGCCCTCCAACATTTTTGGGCTTGCACAAGTTCTCCCAGGAAATGAGATGCATTTCCTCAGAACTGTCACCCCATATAAAGGAGCGCTGAATTTTCTCAATTTTGTTGCACACCATGATAGGGAGGGAGCCATGTTGCATATGATAGACTGGAATAGAGCTTAAGACCGAATTGGCTAGAGTCAACCGACCAGCAATGGATATAAGATTTCTTTTCTAATTGGAGAGACGAGATTTAACTCTATCTAGCACACCAGCAAAGTTCCTCTTCTTCCCTCGACCATGATAGAGCATAGATCCAAGATACCTTCCTAGAGAATTGGCAGCAGTGAAGCCACTTGCTCGAGTGATCTCTTCCTTGATCACATGATTTGTATTCCTGGAGAAATAGATCGTAGTCTTTTCAATACTGACTAACTGGCCAGACATACCACAAAAGTCTTTGAGGCACCCCATCATCACCTCTAATTGGTCCAGGTTAGCTTCACCAAATAAAACAAGGTCATCCGTAAACATAAGAGAGGAAATGGCAGGCCTATTTCTCCCAACTTTCATGGGTTTCCCCTTTTTGTTTCGCATAACATCGACTATAAGGTGGAATAGTTTCTCCATGCAGAGCACGAACAAGTAAGGTGAAATTGGGTCACCTTGATGGATTCCTCTTGCGGGGGTGAACTGATTAGAGCAGCTACCATTCCACAAAACTTGGAATTTAGAGGAAGTGATACATGCTTCAATATTCCCAGGGATACCAGCTTCTAAAAGAACATTGCTGACAAACCCCTAATTTAACAGATCATACGCTTTGGCCAGGTCAATTTTAATAGACATATAAGCTCTCCTGCCCGTTAGCCTGTTCATGGAGCGAGTCATCTCCTGCGCTATGATGACATTGTCGTGGATCACTTTTCCTAGAACAAAGCTTGCTTGGAAGGGAGAGACAATGGTGTTCGTTATAGGCTTCAACCGGTTGACTATAATCTTGGTGATTGCCTTATATATCACATTACATAAGGCTATATGCCTAAGTTGTTCCACTCTCTCTGGCTTCTCCACTTTGGGAATAAGGACCAGGAGCGTCTCATTGATTCTGGAAATCTCTTCAGGATTGTCAAGATAGAATCTGATATCAGAATAAAACTTCTTTGACAAAAAATTCCAGTTATGTTGATAGAAAGCAGCCGGGAATCAATCTGGGCATGGGGCTTTGTGCGGACCCATTTGAAAAATAGCATTCCTTATCTGCTCATGAGAAATTGGGATGCTTAGAGTGTGCTTATCCAAATTCTCCAGTTGAGGACAATTCACTTTCGTGACTATCCAGTTCCTGACAGGTTGATATTCAGAGAAAAGCTTGAGGTAGAAATTGGTTACCATAGACTTGAGAGAGGTTTCATTCCTTATTCATATGCCCATCTCATTTTTAAGCGCCAGAATTTTACTTCTTCTTTTCTTTGCAATAGCAGAAACATGTAAAATTTTGTATTGCGGTCCCCGTCTTTGATCCATGTAGTTCTAGAAATCTGGTACCACAACTGCTCTTCAAGGTCCAGATTCTCTTCTAGCTCGCGTCTCAGCTCAGACTCTAACTTGATCAGAAAAGTGTTGTACCCTTTTTCAAGACTACGTTGAATGCCATTTAGTCTGTGGATAAGGAAAGATTTCCTTCTACTTATGATGCCAAAAGTGTTGAAATTCCAATCCCGCAAAATGGGGACCAGCTCAGTAAGATTAGCTGTAATATTATCCTCATGATTCCAGTTATCCTCCAACACCTGTTTAAAGTTAGGGTGCTCTAGCCAAGGGGAAAAAATTGAAAAAGTCTGTCTTCCCACTCAACTGAGCCTTTAAATAACAAAATAAGAATGTGATTGTGGTTAGAGAGGAGTTTAGCAATTACCTGAACAGTAGCTTCGTCAAAATTTAGTCTCCATTGGGCGTTGGCTACAACTTTGTCCCACCTCTTGAAAACTCGATCCAGATGTGAGAATTTTGGGCCTTTTCAAGTGAAAAAAGGTCCAGAGCTCCCAAGATCCAATAATTGGCACTAATCTAGAACAGAGGAAAAGACAACACATCTTCCCAGATCTGCTGGGGCACCCCTTCTTTTTTCAATTAGCGAGATGATTTCGTTGAAATCCCCAGCGAGGAGCCAAGGTCCCAGGTGTATTGAGTGAATCTGGCGGAGGTCATCCCAAAGGTCCTTCCTCTTCTCTGATATGGGATTAGCATAAATAACCGTGAACAAAAAAGGCTTCTTGTCAGGGATTTGAGATGCGCACCAAGATGAGTTGCTCCTTTTCCCAATAAGTTGCATTGTGAAGGAGGATTGGTTCTATAAGACCCAAATACCCCCAGAGAAGCCCACCGCTTCTTCAATAGTGGTGTTGGTAAAACCCAGCGTTCGAATAATTTTGGCCACACGGACTCTACTAACTCTAGGTTCTAACAGTACCACTAAATCACTCTTGCACTTCTTATACAAGGTTCCCATAATACCTTTGAATTGTTTCTTGGCCGCTCCTCAACAATTCCAAACAAAGAGATTTATAATAAACCTGACTGATGCATGGTGGAGAACTAGGATCCACTATTCCCATTTTCTTTTCTCTCGCCAAGCGAATGCTTTGTTCTAACCGTCGTTGGTGTTTTCGTAGGGCTGTTGCTCCTGGATCTTTGAACTCCGTTTGCCCTATATCTTTCTGGTTCTCTGTTTTCCTTCTCATATGAAAGCAAGGGTTTCGAATCAGATGCTTCTCTACTTCTGGGTTGCATGCTAGCTATGACTTCGTTTAGGTCCTCCTCATCTTGTGACTTTGACATGTGGCTTATAAATCGGAGGATTTCTTAATCTTTTAGCTTCATATGGTCTCTGAGTTGCGTCTCCTCTGAAGTCTTCTGACTCACATTTGTGTCGGTCACCATAGAGTTGGTACCGCTACTATTTCCTTCCACCGGTTTGGGTTTGGACTGGGTTAGGATTCTTAGGCCTTAGTGTTATTGCTTCCTTTGTTGTGGCCCATTTTCCCCCTTGGCCTAATTGGATAATGCTTTTAGCTTCATTATCCTTAGTGAAACTTGTCTTTCCTTTAACAGTGAACCCTTTAGCATTTTTAGCATACTCTACGATGTGACATTTTTCTGCCTCTCCTCTCCTCTATATATGTTAATGCCACTTGCGCTTTCTAATGTGGAAAATTTTGCATGGGAGACTTCTTACAAAGTGCAGAATTGCAGCCTGGGGTAATGGTGATGATGTGTGCTCTGTGTGTAATGTGGAGAGGGAATCGGTCCTTCATGCTCTTAGGGACTATCGAGAAGTGAAACCTTTGTGGTCTTATTTTGTGCCTAGCTCACAATATGATGAGTTCTTTTCTGGTAGTTTGGAGCAGTGGTTTTTATTGAACATTTCAAATCAGAATTATAGCAGATTTCGTGAGGATTGGATCACTTTATTTTTCATTTTGTGTTGGAAAATTTGGACCTGGAGAAATGATGTTACTCATGGGGCCAATGTTCTTTCAATCAGTATGAAAGTTCTTCTGGTGCAAAATCTGTTTAAAGATGTTTTAGATTCATTCACTCACACGAAAAATAATCTTGCTGAGAGGAGCACTATGGTTATTAATATTGCTTGGCAATTCCCTATTTCAGATTTTATTAAGGTGAACACAGATGGTGATGCGCGAGGGAATCCTGGTCTTGCTGCTTGTGGGGGAGTTATTCGTAATTCTCAAGGTCTTTGGTTGGGTGGGTTTGCTTTCAAATTGGGTACTTGTTCTTCTTTTAAGGCTGAGCTGTGGGGTGTTTTGTGGGGTTTAGAGATGGCGTGGAATGCTGGGTTCCGCAAAGTTGTGATTGAGAGTGATTCATCTAGTGTGGTCACTGTGCTCACCAGAAGTGGTGCAGCAGTCCGTGAAAATCAGTTGATTTCTCGTATACAAACTTGGTTGGATAGAAGCTGGTCTGTTTTTGTTCAGCACACTTTAAGGAAAGCAAATACTTGTGCAGATTGGTTAGCAAACTTTATTATTGATCATGGTAATCAGGATGACCGATTAGTGTGGGAGGAGCCTCCTCCTGGACTAATCCTGCTTCTTAATGCTGATATGGCGAGTGTGGGAAGACCTCGTGTCTTAGGTTGTAATTCGTAGTTTTTTCCGGTTTTGTTTTTGTTGTTTTGGGGGCTTAGTCCTCCTTTAAGCGAGGCAGAGCAAAGGCCATTGGAAGTGCAGATACTCCAAAACCCCATCCCCAACCCACATTCATTTGTATCCATACTAACACTGAGGAAGCAATCATTGCACCAATATTAATTGAGAAGTAAAACACCAATTAAAGAAAGAGCTCTTCTTTATCCTCTCAGTTTCATGGTTTTCATCAAATTGGAAGATAGTTTTTAGCAAGCAGAACTATCTCGTAAACGACAAAGCTATTAGGGTTGAACGCCTTATAGAACACCACAAGGCAGCTGGAAACTGAAAACATATAATATAAGGTTAGATTGACTCTGCATTGAAACTTAAACATAAAAAGCATCAATAGTAAAATTCGTAAATTAAAAAAAAAAAAGTTGACAAGATTAACTCACAGAATCTATTCTTGGAATCTTATGGGAAACAAACCATCTAAGTACACGCACAAAAGAACTGATTTTTAGAAAATAAAAGAACTAATCTCCAATAAATTTTAGGCACATTTAACTACAGCAACATAACATAAAAATGAAATGGAAGCAAAAATCATAAGTAGAATCTCACTAATCTCTATTAAACTTTCATAGAGGCGCGATACTTCAACTCCACAACTAGTTTCAATCTCAAATTTGAACAAGTTAATAGCTTTCTCAATCTAGACTATTTCAAATATATTCAAAAGGGACTATTGCAAGAAAATGAACCATGAGTAAAACAAAAAAAATAATAATGAAAAAACAAGATAAAAAAATTACCAATTTTAGAAAACAAAATCACAAAATAAAACAAGAACAACCCTTTTGAAAAATGAATTGATTTTCATGATTTTGAGCTCTAACCAGAGTGACCCAGATGGAAGAGAAGGGAGAATAGCAAAGAACAAAACCTGTTGAGGAATACCTAGAGGGGGAACTGGTGTAGGAAACGTGAAGCTCATTGAAACTGTTGGGTCACCACCAAAAGAGAGGTTTGTATTTCTAAAAGGGAAATACAAGCTGAAGATGGGAAATGTAGTGCGGAACTGCTAATGGGATTGCTTCATGAGAATACAACAGAATCTGAATTTGAGAAGCATGATGAAACTATAACTTATAAACCAACTGAAGGAGGGAATGTGATGCAAATGAGAAAACAAGTTCTTCAACAAATGATGGCATAAAAATAAAGACCACTACTAGATGAGGAGGAAGAAGTGCAGTCTAGCGTAAAAAAAAAATTCTTCAAATTTTAGGGAGGGAGGCCGCCCACCCTAGCACCCCCCCTCCCTCCGCCCTTGCTTGTTGACCAACTTAATTCATTTACACCCTTAATTACAAGTAATAATCGTTAATACTATTTATAAACCTACTTCCACTAAATTTGTATCCATAAATCATAAGAATCTCTCGCAGGTACAATTTTGACAACTGTAGAGTGATGCTGGCTGTTTGAGGCTTTGAGGCTTAAATTTCTTTTTTTTCTTTGAGGCTTAAATTTCTTAGTACTAACGTACAGGGATAAAGACGTTCTTTAATTTCCATCACAAATGCGCCTGAAAAGTTGGCGTCGTACTGTTGAGGAAATTTAATGCTAGTCATATCCCATTTTCATATTGGATCGATTATATCGTAGAACTGGTGGAATCCGGTTAGTTTTTATAAAAAATCGATGACTTAACCCGATTTAACAGAAATAAATAAATATGTTTGTTGTTATTAACTGATGTCTTATTTTTTTCACTCTCACGTATAAATAATTTGTTTTTTTTTTTAAATATTTGAGTGATCTATTGTTTATTGACTTACCTAAATTATATACTTACAACATTTACATTATTTTATTTTTTTAAAAAATATTCCAATCGGTTCATTGCTTCGCAACTAATCCGATTCGGGAAGAGTCCAGGATTAAAGCTTTAAAGCTCTCTCAAAGGTAGTACTAGAGAGATTCGAACACATGCTCTCACATCCACCTGCTTAGCTCCCATGCGCCAACCGAGCTACCACCATTTGGTAACATTTATATTATTTTTTTTTTTTTGATAACAACATTTATATTATTTTGGTTATACACTATATATGAAATTTTGATTTGATTTATAATTACAGATGTCGTCTACTGAATCTGAAATATCAGTATCATATATGGTACATGTTTGATTGATTTTTTGTTAGACAATGATGTGAAATTTATTATGAATGATATCATTTTTTTTGAGTATATTCATAATTTTTAATATAAATTATAGATTAATGCAGTTGAACTAGTGACATATTAACTCGATAGGGTCACTGTTTGTAATTTAATAATATTATTACTAGCTGTGTACAAAGAGTCGTTATATTTCTATTTTGTTACCTGAATATTTGTAATTTAATAAATTGACAAATATTTGTCGGTATGATTTTTTCCCACAATATAATGTATTTAAATTTGAATGATTTTCTTTTACACTAATTAAAAAAACTGAATAAAATTACTTTTTTCTTATTCATACTTAATTTTAATAATTTAATATATCTAAACACAGAACGACTTTAATAATTTTATTCTATCATAAATATGTGACATAATTTGATATCTATGTAAGAATCTTTATTATAGAATAACAGACAATTACCTTTTTTCAGGTTAATGCTTATTACGCTTGATATTTATTTTGTTTATATATAACATTACATTTGCATTTCTTATTTATATACTAGTTTTAGATATTGATTTTGAGGAGTAAGATACCTCTTATATTTTAGGGTAAAAGATTTCTCCAGAGTGAATGGAGATAAGTTATCTTCGGTGAGCATAAAACGATATCATTTTGGGGCAAAAATTAAAGTATTTTTGTAATTCTAATATATTGCAGGATTATATTAGTCTTTATCGTTATAGTTTTTTAATCTTATAACCCCAAAACGATGTCATTTTGAGCTCACTAGAGATAACTTTGTTTAATAACTGAAGAAATACTTTTTCCTATATTTTATTACATATATTTTTTTGTAAGTAACAAAGAAAAATAAGTATAATTGTTTTAAACAAATAAAAATGTAATAACCACAAATCATATTTTTCTGAGTAATTACCTTTCCTAATTGTTAATACTTAATACAAATATATAGATCCTAAGCTCGCGGTAAGGATGGCTAGGTTTTCTGTCAAACATTTTTTTTTAGAATAAATACCCTTTTTGGTCCTCAGAAAATTTCACGAGGCCCGTTTTAGTCTCTAGCAAATAAAAAGGTCCATCGTGGTCCCTAAAAAATTTAAATTGGACCCATTTTAGTCCTTTTGAGGACTAATATGGCTCTTTTTTTAATTTGTAAAGGACTACGATTTCAACTAAATGGGTCCTTTTTGAATTTTTGAGGGACCACGATGGACCTTTTTATTTGCTAGGGACTAAAACGGGCCTCGTGAAATTTTCTGAGGACCAAAAATGATATTTACTCTTTTTTTTTATTAAAAATTCGTCAATCGTCGTATACACAATGAGCCAATATGTATTTTATTTTATTTTATTAAAAAAATATTTATTATTTTGAATGATACAATTTTGTATTATTTTAAATAAAATGCCCATGTTTTGATGTATATTTATTGGTTAGTTTGTCTTTCTCTCTCCTCAATTTTACATATATAGGAAAAAGAATGTAAAAAGCCAAAAAATAAAATAAAATACTAATATGATCCTTTCATTTAAAATAACACAAAATTCTATCCTTAAAATGATAAATCGTATATTTTCCCCCCACCAATATGACATGTCTTGAGCACCTTCAACCTGAAAAATAAAAATAAAAATAAAATTAACCAATATGCATGAATAGTCCAATCAAGTTATTCTGAACGAATATGGAAACCTATATAAGTGTGAATATTGGTGCTCAAAATTAAGTACGGATCAGGAAAAGTTTACTTGCATCTAGGGTGAAGAAAAAATATCACAATTTTAGTTTATCAAAATTTTCTAGTGTAAAGTCTGTGTAGTAAATTCAGTATCTCAGAGAAAGGATAGGTGTGTATTTTTCGGTGTTGAATATATACTGTACTTATCGATAGTGACGGAAGAGAGGATTGGGGAATTAAGTCTACATGTATGGTTGACTAGTTTTGGAAACCCATTTCTCCCAGTTTTCATTTTCTGAAGTTCTGGGTTAAACTCCTTCTTACCACAATTATAACTTGTGGATTGGATTGTCAAAATGGAAAGAGCCCTTTTTTACTTTATGAAAGCTTAAACAGTATCCAGAGAGTTAGTTTCACGGTTATAAATACTGAGTGCATGAGAGAGGTTATTAAGCAGCATTCCAAAGCACCATAGATACAATGCAAACTTTGGCTAGAGACCTAAATAACATGAGGGAGTATTATGAGAGTGGAAAGACAAAAAAAGCTTCTTGGAGAGAATCGCAACTCAAAGGGTTGCGTCGTTTCCTCATGGAAAAAGAGGAAGATATCTTGAAGGCCCTCATGCAAGATATAGGGAAACACCAAATTGAAGCTTTTAGAGACGAGGTACCTGTGACATATTTTTGGTGTTTCTGCAGAGTCACTTAAATCAATGTTTTCCTTAAGCAGTATTTAGAAGAATGATTAAATATACTTTTTTTTTTTTTTTAGATTATCAAGATATTAAATATTTACTAATAAAAACTAGTAAATATTATCTTATTAGTCCTATGTTTCGTGGGACATTTGTAGCAGATAGCATAGGCATATATTTATTATGATTTATTTTTTTAGCCAGGCTACGATGTTGGAGGAATATAAACTAATCTCTTGTGAAATTTCTTATTACTTGATCCGTTCTGGCAGGTAGGAACGTTGATGAAGTCCTTAAATACCGCATTGAGGTTTCTGAAAGATTGGATATCAGGGAAAAAGGTAAGATCTGTGTGTCTGTGGTCCTTCAAAATACTGAATACTAATTAAGTTGTTATAACTTAACCATCATAATTCATTTGATGAAACTAAGAGCATACACATGAAGTGACTAACGGCTAAATTTATTTTGATAGGCTAAATTGCCACAAATAGCATTGCTTAGTAGTGCAGAAATTGTTCCCGAGCCTCTGGGTCTTGTCCTCATTCTTTCTTCTTGGAATTTCCCCTTTGGTGGGTTATACTTTTTTATTATTTTTTTCTAGTTAATTAAAAGATAGATGTCTTCAAGGGGCAAATATATGAACCAGCATCCTCTGAATTAACAAAAACACAGGACTTTCCTTGGAGCCTCTGATAGGAGCAGTAGCTGCCGGAAACGCAGTAATCTTAAAGCCTTCAGAGTTGTCTCCTTCATGTTCTTCTCTACTTGCCACTGGTCTCGCCACTTATTTGGACGATAAAGCCATTAAGGTTATCCAAGGAGGACCACATGAGTCTGAGCAACTACTACAACAACGATGGGACAAAATATTCTTCACAGGTAAACAGAATCAGTTTTTTCTCTTCTTCTTCTTCTTTCATGTTTTGACGCTATATAATTGTCATAGTCATTGATGAAGATTTTGTGAATGTAAAAACTAATACCAGGAAGTGCACGTGTGGGGAGGATTGTGATGTCTGCAGCTGCGAAGCATCTGACTCCTGTCACTATGGAGTTGGGTGGAAAATGCCCTGCAGTCGTTGATTCCCTTTCATCTTCTTGGGATATAGAGGTGGGTTCACTCATTCTTGGCACATTGCACCAAAATCTCTTAACTAAAATGAAAGACATGATGAATTGAGGTTGAAAAGAATCAATTCCAACTCTATATTAATGATTTTATATATGTCTAACAAATCTCTTCACAAAATAGTCTATTGGGCTAATGATGAATAATATATCATATGCATAACATCTAGCTTATCTGTACTGAAAAATTTCATAAAGAAAATAGAGGATGACGATGATCGAGCTCGTAACTATTTGGTCACAGAGAATCTGATAATACGTAAATAATTAATTTAACCTAAAAACTTAAACTAACCGGTGAAGTTATATTTATGGGTTAAAGTTTAAAGTTTCTTATGTTACGTAAAAATGTCAAATCATTTCTGCACAAACATGATAACATGGGTCCCATGAAAGTTTAAAAAAGAAAAAGAAAAAAAAAGGTTGAAAGCCACGTTTTTTCTATCTGCAGGAACAGATTGAATTCTTATGTTGAATTTCAATCCCCTATATTTGGGAGTAGATCTTCTCATGTAAAAAAGTGGTCATGTGATCATGTTATTTGATCACCACTACTTATTTAAAAATTATACATTTTTTTTTCTCTTATCTCATCATCAATAAGTGGTTATGATCAAATAACATGATCACATGATTACTTTTTCACACAAGACAATTCACTCCCCCTGTATTTATTGTGTTATATATATCTATCATACCTAACCCACGAGTTCATTTAGTTTATTAGTTGATTATTAATTTCAATTTACAATGTCACGCTTCCCTGTAATAAAAAGGCGGCTGTGAAGCGGATTATGGTGGGGAAATATGGGACTTGTGCCGGTCAAGCATGCATAGCAATCGATTATGTCCTTGTGGAAAAGGGATACTGTTCAACAGTGGTATATCTCTTAAAATTGAAGTTATCAGTTTCACTGTTTCTTGATATTATATATATTTAACTAGGGGCGTGTGCTTACTCTTGGTTTCTTTTAGGTACAATTAATGAAGGTCTGGATCAAGAAAATGTTTGGAGAGAACCCAAAGCATTCCAACACTATTGCGAGGATAGTTAATAAACATCACTTCTTTAGATTGAAGAATCTTCTTGCTGATCAAGAGGTCAATAAATCTGCTGTTTATGGTGGCTCAATGGACGAAGAAAACTTGTAACTAACACGCCGCCGCCCTTTTCACTCATTTGTTGCTAGCATAATATTCCTATTTTCATTATATTTAGTGGCGCATGGATTTTGCCGCATTAATTGCATGACATTATACCCCACTTGACTCTTTCACTTTTAAGAAAGCACAGACAGTACTAGATTTACATGGCAAAAAATAAAAAAAAGTCATGTGCTCAACTCTGTTTCAGATTTATTGAGCCGACAATCCTGGTGAATCCCCCACTTGAAGCAGCAATCATGGCAGAGGAAATATTTGGCCCATTGCTTCCAATTATTACTGTAAGATTCTTGCATGGACATGTGACATTAAAATTTCAATATTTTTCTTAGTAGCACTCCATAAAATAGCTAACTACTTCTCTGAGTTAGCTTATAGAGAATAAAATTTTAGTACGCGACGCTATTATTATAAGTACGTATTTCAAAGAATATTTAATTATAATATTAAAGTTATTTTTTCTTTTCATATTAGTTGACAAATTTTTGAAAAGAGAAAAAAAAAAACCTTTAATATTATAAGGGATTAGTTATTCTGTCTACTCTTATTTTGCCTACCTTTGCCTACCTCTTTTAACATCGTTAGATTATAATCTCATCTAACGGTGGAGATTTGCATAATAAAATAAACTCTTCTTATCTTTCTTTCTCCTCACTGTCTCCCACACTCTTTCTCTCTGCTCCCCTTTCTTTCTATTGATTTGCGTAATTTACAACCTGAATTTATATTTGAATCTAAATTCATACAATGATTAATGGCATGATAGTTCTGTTGATGAGTATAATTTCTAATTTTTTTTTTAAATCTAATATAATTGAACACGGCAGAAACCACAAAATTACAAAAAAAAAAACGAAAACCATGAATAACCCTTCATTTGAATTAGTCCACGATTATCGTAATGTTTCTACTTTTCTGTTTAAATTTGAAACGAATCAACTTATCTCCTCTTTTTTATCTTGTTTTTTCAACTTGGGAGTGGGGAAAAGATCCATGTTCTTTCTATAGTACGCCCAACAACAAGCCTACCTGGTTCCATAACATAGGGCATCTGGATTTATTTCTTCTTGACACCCAATTTTAATTTTTTATGTAAATGCTCATAACAATGATTGAGTTGGATGAATTAGAAAAAAAGCTTGCACTTTTTTTTATGCTGAAGCACCATTGAAGAAAGAGAAAGGGCTAAAAGAATTTATTTTATATCGTAGATCTTCACCTTAGATGAAATTATAATCTAATGATATTGAAAGAGATAGGCAAAGATAGACAAAATAAGAGTAGACAGAATAACCTATCCCATATTATAATTATATACTCCCCATAATACATAATTATAATATTACCGTACCACTTAATACTAAGTTTTATTAACTTAAAGCGTAACACATGCTTTATTTAGTTTCCCACATTTTAAATTATATATATATATATATATATATATATATATATATATATATATATATATAAATATAGTTATTTATTTCCTCTAACTCCCACTATGTGTTCCCACTTTTTTTTTCATGTTAATAATTTGCAGCTGGAGAAGATTGAGGACAGTATTAAATTCATAAGTTCTAGGCCTAAGCCTCTTGCCATTTATGCTTTCACCAAAAACAAAACACTGCAGAGAAGAATGGTATCTGAAACATCTTCTGGCAGCTTGACTTTCAACGATGCAATTATACAGGTAGTACCCTGTCTAGTATCTACTGCTAATCTTTTTTACATACTTTATATACTTACTGTTTATCTTTGTTCTGTGCAGTATGTAGCGGATTCTCTCCCATTTGGAGGAGTTGGTGAAAGTGGGTTTGGCATGTACCATGGGAAGTTCTCCTTTGACACATTCAGCCACCATAAGGCGATTGCCAGAAGAAGTTTCCTCACTGATTTTTGGTATAGGTATCCTCCATGGACACTCAATAAGTTTCAACTACTTGAGGTCTCTTACAACCTTGATTATCTTGGATTGCTCCTTGTCCTTTTGGGCTTAAAGAGACCTTCACAACGCAGATCTTATTTTGCTAGCTCGTGACAATATGGCAATATTTAATTCTTGTATTTTCTTACTATTATGAGTGCATCCAATAAGCATAGATCTATGCATATATCTGCAAGTGATATGTATTTATACGAGTGCATCCACATCGCTGGATTTAATATTTATTGTGATATGAATTAGTCAAGTGGTACTCAAGCACTGAGTTGCAATACTTGCATTAGCCCAAATAAAATTATATTCTTCACAAAGGATAATAATAAGCAACTTTTAACTCAACAACTAAGCAGTCTTTGTAATATATGTTTGATTCAGAAAATGGTACATACAGGAAGGACCAGTTAACTTGAAATTAATTAGTTTTAACTCAGAATCGTAAGAAACATATAAAAAAGAAGAGAAAAGTGTGTCTATTTTAAAGGATGTAAAATTGTGTCATTTTAAGAGAGAGAAAGAGATAAATCATGGGAGAGAGAGAGTGGAAAAAAAAATAAAGATGCGGTCTTATTTCTTTGTGAGAGTAAAATAACACAAGTTGTGTCATTTAGAAGGACAGACACTTTTTCCCAAAAAAGAATTCAAAACTAATGTGAATAGAAGTAATAATAATATATAAAAAAAATAGTTGCTTACCAAAAAATATATATATATATATATATATATATAAAATAGTAGTACTAGATTTCTTGAAATTAAAATGAATGCTAAAATTGAAGAGATTTTATTCGATTAAGACTAACGTATATATGCAAAACCTGGCTTTTTGACCATTGTAGTCCTCATGTTATAATTAATTACCAAATTGATCTTGATTATAAATTATTTCAAAAATTTAACCTTCCCAGAAAACATAACACCAATCTGCCCCTGTTTGACCGTTGACCACCAAGCCTATCCGGGTATCACCCTCTCTACCGGGTATATTTTGAAATTTTTTACCTATCTGGATAGGGAGGGAGATACCTGGGTATATTTTTTGAATCTGAAAAAATGTTTGAATTATTTATCCGGGTAGGGAGGGTGCTACCCGAGTAAATAATCATACCTTTAGGGGCCGTTTGGTACACGGATTTTTTTTCGGATTCCTGGGAAACTGAATTTTTTTAAATTTTAAATTTTCAGATATTATCGTAAACTGAATGTAAAAATCATATTTTTGAAAATCGAGATTTCTGGACAAATAAAAATTTCTCCTGTACCAAAGCTCCCTTAAGTATTTTGCGTATGGGTTCTGCTTCTATTGCTCTCGTATGAACATGTTTCATTTTGTACTTTCAGATTGTTGAGCCATTCACAGCTCATTATGTATTTGCTCTGGGTGTCGCAAGATTCTTGAGCTGTGCTCATTGGGTTCTTCAGGTCTGTTCATAAAAACTTGTAATTGCTTTAGTCAGTTATGTGGTTCATTTGCAAATTTGGTGGTCACTTGTTTTCTGGCATGGTGCGCTCTCACATTTAAATTAACTTAATCAGGCATTATGGTCGGTTACCCTTGTTAGAGTACATTGTGTGTTGACACACTTGTTTGGTTCCTTGGTGGAAGCTGGTTCCGTGTATAGTTGGAAAAAGTCTTTATTTACTTATTGACAAAAAAAAGTATATTAGTTTCTTAGGCTATTGGAATTCAGTTCTTGTTATAACTTTTAACTTATTCACGTGCTCTCAAGTTCTGCGGAAAGTTTTAGATAACATTTGGTGCGGAAATAGAAAAAGAGAGAGAGAGAATGAAATAGGACGAATGGAACAAAAATGTTTCGTTCTTATCTCCTTGGTTTTAAATAGAACAAAATAGAATGGAACATCCTTACTGATCTACGGAAATGGTTGCATTCAGTTTCAGAATTCTCTCTTTTTGAGGCCATCCTAGGTTTTAATTTCTAGTGCAGATGGCAACATAAAAGAAAGTAAAACAAAGAGCAGAGCCATATGTGGGTGCCATATGTGTGTCTGCTCGGTTTTAATTCCTAGGCCTTCCTGGATTATTTACCTGGATAGCATCCTCTCTATCCGGGTAAATAATTCAAACGTTTTCTCAGATTCAAGAAATATATCCGGATATCTCCTTCCATATCCGGATAGGTAAAAAATTTCAAAATATACTCGGGTAGAGAGTGTCATACCCGGGTAAGCTTGGTGGTCAACGGTCAAACAAGGGCGGCAAATTGGTGTTATGTTTTCTGGAGAGGTTAAATTTTTAAAATAATTTATAATCAAGGTCAATTTAATAATTAATTATTACATAAGGGCTACAATGGTTAAAAAGCCGCAAAACCTTGATGTTATTTCGAACTCACAAACACTGAATCCCATAAATGAATTTCCTTTGCTTCAGCTGCTAGCTGACTTCATGCACGTGTAAGCACTGTCTGGTTTCTTTTCATGGTTCTCCTCCATTTCATCAAATGAAAGAAGTGAGAAAAAACAATGAGAAGTATAATATAACCACAACATGACAATTGTTAATCCGCCTAAAGTTATTAAAATGCCTTGCTTTCTAATCAAAATTATTGAACAAATGAATTGTAGAAAGTGATGCAAAAGAGTTCCTCAAGTTTTGAGTGTTCATATATTCTTCTCATTTGGTGATGCGCAAATGGTGTAGCGATAACTCATATGGTTTATGTTGTAATAAAACTAAACAAAGTCACTAGGAATAGGACCGCACTAGTGATAATCGGCTTAATTATGCATGGGATATAGATTCAAAGCTCAATGTTATCATTGTATAAAAAAATAATAAATAATATATTATCATTGTATAAAAAAATAAAAAAATAAGTATCCAGACAGGACAGAATGATAAATTCATCAACCAACCGTATTGATTATTCCAGAAAAAAAAAACGTACCAATGACTGAAATTTGCAGCCACAAAAGCTTATGGTAGATAAAATGTGTTCGTATTATTTACCCAAAAAAAAGGGACTTCTCATGTTGCACGAGAAGTATTTTTTTATGTGATGATCTTTCGATTTGCGTGTAATTTTTTTTTTGATAAGTGTAGAGCTCACTATTAATTTTGTCACAACATAAGAAAACAATTCTAAAGTAACAGAGAAAATCAAAGTTCAAATAAAAACGTGGTTGTATTTTGGTCTTTGAAACTTGAAACGTACACATGTGGCTTCTTATATGGTGATCCTTTGATTCGCGTGCAAAGCTTTTTTTAATAAATATAAGGCTCACTACTAATTGAGTCACAACATGAAAAAATAATTTTAAAACAACATGAGAAAATCAAACTCCAAATAAAAACATGATCGTATTTTGGTCTTTGAAACTTGAAACGTAAACATGTGGCTTGCTATAGTTGCTAGTAAAAAAAGACCCAAATTAAATTCAAATTCACAAGAAATTGTTGGAAGATGTCAAACGACCCAACGCATTTACAACTAGTATATAGGTTAAATTTAATCTCATCATTAATTAAATTGATAAATTTAATTTAAATTTTTACAAAAATTTCTTAGAGTTATCAATATTTACAATTTAACCTGCTTACGAATTAATGGAGCAACTACAAAAACAATAACCTATATTTAGGCTTCTAAACAATGTAGAAAATAAACCTTGCTTGCACGGCCAATTATTCGGTGTCACTAGAGGTGGCAAAGTGTGCGGCCCGCCCCGCCCTGCCTCACCTCGCCCTGCCTCACCCCGCGCATCAACCCGCCCCGCCCCGCCCCGCTTTTGAAAGTGGACTGAAAAACTCAGCCCGCCCCGCTCCATTTGATGGGTTGGCCCGCCAGCCCGAACCTATTTTACACTGACCTGCCTCGGTCCGCCTATGTCCGTCATTAACTCGTCAAAAAATGAGCTCACCCCACCTCGCCCCGCTTTTGAGATGGATTGAAAAACTCAGCCCGCCTCACCCCATTTGACGGGTTAGGTGAGTTAGCCCGCCGAGCCCAGCCCGTTTTGCCAGCTCTAAGGTGTCACCAATAATAACCAAAACTGTAACTAGGGAGATCTGAATTTTGAGGGAGAGAGAGAGAGAGGATATCACTTCAAACATGCCTCATTCGTTCATTACGCGTGACATATATCAGTCACAATCTGGAAGGTAACACCCAATAGGCCTTTTAATAAAAGGAAATTACATTCATTACTAAAAGGACTAAACTGACTTAGTAGGCGTTTGTTAGAGGAGAATTTTTTTTTTTATCTGAGAATCTCAATTTTAAAAAATATAATTTTTAAATTCATTTTATGATAATATCCAAAAATTAAAATTTTAAAAAAATTTAATTTTCCGAAAATTTTGAAAAATACCTCGTACCAAACGCCCCTTAAAGTATTCCTAGCCCACTGTGTAATCGTAGCAAACTCCTCCTGTCTCTTAGCCCAATACCGGTTGGAATGTTGGAGCCCGTTTCAAAAACAGTCTCTCACGATGAAACCCGAGCAGTGATATCATAATTTAACTCTTTAACTCAACTTGCAAAAATAGATAATTAAATCAGGGTGATCAGTTGCACTATTTAGATATTAATCCGAAAAGAAATTAAAAAAATAAAATATAATTAAATATAATTTGGATTTGTATAGTTCTCACTATTTACTCACTAATATCCTGCACCGACAAAATGTAACTCAAAGATAATTTCTGACCAATTATTTTACTTGACGTCGAACAACTCATATGGTTTATGTTGAAATGTAACTAAATAAGGCACTAGCAGTAGCAGTGGGCTACTGGCTACTGAGTTTGAGTACTTTGCATAATTTTATTTTCTATATACAGACATAAAAAAATATAAAATTTCTGTTTTTTTTTCTTTTTTTTTTACATAATTCCATATGAATTTCATATTTTTTTTTTATATGTATAGAAAATAATTCTATTTCTAAAAAATATTAATCCCATTATTGAAACTCAATTAACGTTTGCAGTCACGAAAGCTCATGGTAGATAAAATGTGGTCGTATTTTGGTCCTTGAAAGTTGAAACGTACACGCGTGGCTTGCCAGTTGCTAGTGAAAAATAACCAAAAGTTTAAATTCACAAGATACTGTTGGAAGATAATATTCTCATTGGTCTAGTTGTACATATCATCAGTACTTCGCAAACAGAACCTCAGTACTTTTGGTTCATTCAAATTAGAAATACTTAGGATTTTAGGGTGTTTGTAGTAATCATTATGTTCTACGGCCGCATGTTTACGGAGAAAAATAATTTTTTTATTGTTATATATTTGGGAAGATGTTTTAGGGGAAAAAGTGAGATTAATATTTTTTATGTTGTAGGAAATAAAAATATTTCCTACATATACATAAAAGTATACGGAGTTCATATAAAGATAAGAGAGAAAAGAAAGCGCTATATACTTTTAAGTGTGTAGGAAATAAAATTATCTTCTACAACATGAAAAATATTAATAAAAAAAATTATGTTTGAGAACATATATATTTTATCATGTGTTTTTAATAAATAAATAAAGTTTTTTGTTTTTCGATTTACAAATCCCAATAATAAATTTTACGATATATATATATAATAAAAAATGTGTCAAAGAATTTTTTTTTTCTAATATATATTTTTTACTATCAATTTATTCTCTAAAATAGAAAAAACAGATCGGTTATATCAAACATAATTTCTAACTAATTTTATTCATATAAATGCACTTCCTTCATTGAGTTCAATTTTAATACCAAATTTTGATCAAATTAACGCAAAAATCAGTTACTAGCCAGTTACAAATATCCTTCATGCGTTATAAGTTCATTGAGTTAAGTTGGTCCAAGTTGATAGTTAGTTGGGTTGTAGTAACAACTGTTTTTGTTTTGAGATATTCAAGTATGATGACTCTCATATTGGTTAGTAATAAGTTAAGTGAAATTGATATAAGTGGATAGATCAATATACTTAATGTCTTAAAGTTTTGGGTTAAAATATGGTGTCAGACCCAATTGATAATAGCTCACTATAAATTGATCGTATTGTGCAGGAAGAGAGATATTAACTAAGTACATGATCAATCCACAATCAGATGGCAGCTCTAACTTTGATGCCTTCAGTTTTTTTAGCATGGTTAGACATTTCCATGATATACTCCCTTATGTTTTACTTTCCTTTATACCTCATATTAATGAGTTTGGACAAGGTTTAATCAATTTCGGCCTTTTCATTTCAAGCAACTAACAATACGCTAATAGCAAAGCATATTACTTTCCTTTCCTTTATACCTCCCTTATGTCTCAAATCAACTAACAATACGCTAATAGCAGAGCATAATCAGCTCAACTCTGGCTTCCTGCCATAAGAGGTCTCAACCCCAGAGGTACCTGTACCTGAAAATGTTCCCCTCAAAAGGTGAGATCTCTAAAAAGAAATCTCAGTAAGATAAGGATCCTCCGAGACTCTTCCGCCCCAAGCTCACTTACAAGTATATAAATATAAGTTCAAAAGCTAAGTACGATGAATGTTCATGTTAAAGCAGTATAATCATGGCAACATATCCATATATAAATGAATGCTACACAAGTCAAGTACTACGACTCATATCTCATGTGATGTATGCAAGTGCGGTTCAACTGGGCAGGGAACATGATCGGGTTTATTCACGTCTGCTACCTACCAAACATAGGGGTGCTGTCTCATGCCTTGCACACCAGGGTTGCTACATGATCGTACAAGTACTAACATCACATTCATACATTACATCAACAGGTATATCAACATATCTAAGGCATATATCAATGCATATCTCATTTTAATACAAGCATACCATGCATATAAACCACCCTCCCATGGAGGTCGGTGGAACAAGAAACAAATCAATCTGAGGACATGAAAGCTTACCTATCAAGCTAAAAAAACCACGGGTCACCAAACAGCAAGGTCACGGTCTGTTCATACCAGAAATATATTAATATTCATAGCCCAAAGTTTCATTAAGGTCCTACATAGTATTTAAGACTTCCCAACTTGTTTTAAGTGATTTTAGGCTCAAATTGCCAGAAGTATTCGAATACTCCTCGATAAGTATTCGAATACTTCTTGTTCCTAGAAAGTATCCCAATACTTTCACTAAGGTATTCGAATACCACAAAGTATCCGAATACTTTTACTACAGTATCTGAATACCACAAAGTATCCGAATACTCCTCGATAAGTATTCGAATACCACAAGTATCCCAATACTTCTACTAAGGTATCTGAATACTTCTATTCTCAGAAAAGTATCCCAATACTTCTTGATGAGTATTCGAATACCATAATCAAGTATTCAAATACTTTTCAGACAGAATGCAAAAACTCGTGCAGTTTTTGTGTAACACCCCGTATATATACGGTAATGTTATCATAATATCGTATTAAGCTGCGCTTAATTAAAAATTGCGGAATACCTTTTTCTTTTCAATTATGATGTCATTATTCATTACCAGCTTGATTACTTAACCATTTCAAAATATCGCCTGTATGTGGGGGTGTAAATGGGCCAGGCTGGCCCAGCCCAGCCTACATTAAGCCCAGCCTAGGCCCAGCCTTTCAGAAAAGTAGAATAGGCTTAGGCTTATAAAAAGGCTTTTTTAATAAATAGGCCATAGGCCAATTTTGTCAAGCCCGGCCTACGGCCTTGTAGGCTGGCCTATTTAATTTATTAAAATAAAATAATAAAATAATATTTATTTTATGTGACAAAGACACAAAGTACCAAATACCAATATCTCTTACTTTTTGTGCTATTTTATTTTACGAAAGAAAAACTTGTCTAATGTCTCCAAATTTTACATGCTGTTGCAGCTTAATACCATGGAGCAATGGGTACCTTGCTGGATTATGATGTTACTGATGAAGATCTTTCAATAATGCTCTTCTTTCCCTTGTCTTGATGGTGGTTTAAAGATTTTTAGATGAATGACATTCTCTTGTAGACTTTGTTTCAGCATCCACTAATTGTATTTTTTTTATTTTTTCCATTTCTTTGACTCTATTCCTCTATGATATACATTTTAGAGCTGAGGTATTATGTTGACTCTTTCTTGTTTGTCATTTTTTTCTTATGAGAAGTACTAGTGCATGCATGAATGGAACTTTCTTTGCTCTATACAATTATTATTTTTTGCTTAGTATATATAGTGGGAGGCCTACAAGGCCTGTAGGCCATGTCAGGCTTTCTTATTTTTGAAAATGGGCCGGGCTTGGCCTACAAATAAAGCCTTTAATAGGCCAGTAGGCCAGATAGGCTGAATTTTTTTTGACGTAGGCTTGGGCCAGGATGGCCAAAGCCCAGCCCAGCCCAGCCCATTTACACCCCTACCTGTATGTAATTGCAATAAAACAGCTAACTGAAATACCTCATAATATAGATAATAAAAGTGTGGCTCTAGTCACGGAACTACAACAACGTAGACCGGACCATCTAACAGTTATACAACTCCAATCTAGAAGTACTAACATAAAATGTCATGGACAATCCCCATGCTCACTCAAATAAGGCAACACGCCCAACATCAGTCTCAACAACATAATAATAAATAGCGAAAAACATAAACAACATCCAAATCCAGTCATGGCAGCAATACATCATAATATCATCAACTAAGCTCTGGCCTCCTGCCGCCAGAGGCATCAGTCACCATACTACCTGTACCTGAAATAAGCATTCCCCAAACGTGGGGTGAGATCTCTAAACAAGAAATCTCAGTAAGACAAGGGGTCCTCAAGGATCTTCCACCCCAAGCTCACTTACATGTGCAATATAAGTTTAAAAGCAGTTCATCAATATCATTTCTAAAACAGTGCAATGCAGCAGATAATCATGTTGTGTGTCAATTCTATTCTACTGGCCAGAGAAATGCAGGATTTATATACGCCAAATACCCACACATAGTGCAAGACGCCACTGCATTCACCCCGGATCACCATATCGTATGACGCCTCATACTCAGGCTTACCGTCAAGATGAAACAACACATGCATATTAAAAGCCATTACACATAAAGCTCAACAGCATTTCAAATTATTGAAAAGAAGTTTTTGTATATTGATATTGAATAAATTACATGAGTGAGTATTTATACAAGAAAGAATCGCTAAGAATGACTAAGCGATGACTAATTAATCCTATCACAATCCTAATCACAATCAATTCTAATCAATCACAATTAATCCTAATCAATCCTAATCAATCATAATCAATCCTAATTAATAGGAAATAAAAACGGAAACATGTTTGAATTCTAATTTTCTACACTCCCCCTCAAGTTGGGAGGTAAATATTGATCATTCCCAACTTGCCAATCAAGTCTTCGAATGCTGGACGGTGTAGGCCCTTGGTAAGGACATCTGTCGTTTGCTCTTTGGTTGGAACATATATCAAATGCACACTTCCATCATCTAATTTTTCTTTGATGAAGTGACGATCAACTTCCACGTGCTTTGTTCGATCATGATGCACAGGATTTTGAGCAATGCTAACAGCTGCCTTGTTGTCACAATATAGTTTTATTGGTAGGGAATATGAAATCTTCAACTCTTGAAGAAGTCTTCTTAACCAGATTCCTTCACAAACTCCATGAGCTAAAGCTCGAAATTCTGCTTCAGCACTACTTCTTGCAACCACTGTTTGCTTTTTGCTTCTCCAAGTAACAAGATTTCCCCACACATAGGTGCAATAGCCTGAGGTAGATCTTCTGTCTACTGATGAGCCTGCCCAATCTGCATCAGTGTAGATTTCAATTGTCCTTTTATACCCCTTTTTAAAGAATAATCCTCTTCCTGGAGTATTCTTGAGGTATCTAAGCACCCTATAGACTGCACTAAGATGCTTCTCCTTGGGTGAGTGCATGAATTGACTAATCATACTCACCGCAAAGGCAATGTCAGGACGCGTATGAGATAAGTAGATTAGTTTACCAACCAATCGCTGATATTGTTCTTTATCCACCTCATTCCCATCTTCAATACCTAACTTGGTATTAGGTTCCACAGGTGTCTCAGCAGGTTTACACCCTAACATTCCTGTTTCAAACAAAAGATCTAGAACATATTTCTTTTGTGTTAGAGTGATGCCTGTTTTGCTCCTAGCAACTTCCATACCAAGGAAATATTTGAGAGTGCCAAGGTCTTTGAGTTCAAATTGAGCTGCTAGAAATTTCTTCAAGGTGTTCAATTCCTCAATATCATCACCTGTAAGAATTATATCATCTACATATACAATAAGAATAGCAATTTTACCATCCTTAGAGTGTTTGTGGAAGAGAGTATGATCAGTCTGTGCTTGAATGAAGCCTCTTCTTTTGACTGCTTGTGTGAATTTGTCGAACCATTCTCTGGGAGACTGTTTCAATCCATATAGAGACTTTTTTAGTTTACACACTGATTCATTTCCCCTTTCAAAACCAGGTGGAGGATCCATATAGACTTCTTCATGTAAGTCACCATTTAGGAATGCATTCTTCACATCTAACTGTTGCAGAGGCCAATCTAGATTGGCAGCAAGAGATAAGAGAACTCGGATGGTATTGACTTTAGCAACCGGAGCAAAAGTCTCATGATAATCTATCCCATGAGTCTGAGTGAAACCCTTTGCAACCAATCTTGCCTTGTATCTGTTGATGCTATTATCTGCATTGAATTTTATTGTAAACACCCATTTGCATCCTACTGCCTTTTTTCCTTTGGGTAGGGTCACTATCTCCCAAGTTCCATTTCTTTCTAAA